>NC_087214.1:56281697-56292482 GCF_015104395.2 Macrobrachium nipponense | reverse complement strand
TAAGCGATCGCCCTTTTTTGACAGTTGCGGATTCACAGTTTACCAGAGTTAGAATTTTTTTCTTGAAATCCCTTTTCATCTCCTTCCATGGATCCAACTGAAGAGCCTTCTTGTACAGTTGGCTGAGTGTCCTGAGGTAGTTGATTATCCCTGATAGTGATAATCCCTGAAGTAGTTAATTATCTCTGATTGTGATAAATATGTGTAGTGTGGGACAGTGATTGCTTAGCCTCACACTATCTCGATGATGGGGAGATTATAGGTCGTTTGAATATTGATGGAAGACATCTTGCATAATAAACAAAATACTTCGCATTTGGCAGCGCGCTTAATATTCCCATCTAATATGAGCATCTAAATTTGACGACGGCCATGGATCAGTATTCAAGCCTCCGTCTTGCAATTTCTCTCGTCACTGAGAAACCGAACCAATACCGAATCAAACCTTTGAAATTAGGTGTCTTTGGACTTCGGATTAATCAGCGAATAAGCTCCTCTGCTTCTTCTCAATCCAAAAACAAGAAACACTGAAATGTCGTAAGAAAAACAGTAAACTTGATCAAAGTATTGAGTGATTCAGTCATGGCTTGTTCCTTTTACTTTTGACACACACACACACACACATATACACACACAGACACATTTTACTAGAAGGACCTCATTCAAACTGGATGGTATATATATATATATATATATATATATATATATATATATATATATATATATATATATATATATATATATATATATATGTAAGAGAGAGAGAGAGAGAGAGAGAGAGAGAGAGAGAGAGAAGGCTAATTATGTCACAAAACCAGAGCAGTGATACCGCGAGTAGGTGGCAGTATTACTTTTCTTCAGTGTGGTTTAAAAAACGTGCTTTCCAAATCCCCCCTAAACTACGCAGTGCCTTCGGTAAGAGGGAGACAGAGCGCCTCAGTGGCGTGGTCGGTTCGTCTTGGTCTGCCACCTCGGTGGCCGCGAGTTCGATTCTCGGGCATTCCATTGAGGTGTGAGAGCGTATTTCCGGTGATAGAAGTTCACTCTCGACGTGGTTTGGAAGTCACGTAAAGCCGTTGGTCCCGTTGCTGAATAACCACTGGTTCCATGCAACGGAAAAACACCACACAAACAAACCGGGAGACAGAGAGATGTTGCTCGAGAAATTAAGAACAAAATAGTTAGTATATATATATATATATATATATATGATAATATATATATATATATATATATACATCCAGTTTGAATGAGGTCCTTCTAGTAAAATGTGTCTGTGTGTGTATATGTGTGTGTATGTGTGTGTCAAAGCAAAGTAAAAGGAACAAGCCATGACTGAATCACTCAATACTTTGATCAAGTTTACTGTTTTTCTTACGACATTTCAGTGTTTCTTGTTTTTGGATTGAGAAGAAGCAGAGGAGCTTATTCGCTGATTAATCCGAAGTCCAAAGCTATTCACTGAAAATGTGTAAGTATTTATATTTCCGATTATCGAAAAAAACTAGTATTGTAGTAAGAACAAAATTATGGAAGAAGCAGCAAGAGTGAAAGAAGCTTTGGAAGGTTTTGTGTTGAGGCGAATCTATAAGGAATTTTTGTTATTGCTAAATGCAGAAGATGTTTACTTACATTCACCCTTTACAACCAAGTAACTGCACTTCATTACGCTTAATTTATCCCCTGAACGCGACAAAAGAAACCCGTTAGTTTTATTTTACTTTCCAAGCAACAAACTTTCGAGCAACCTTGATATCTTCAGACACTAAGACAAAGACTCCTGCACTGCGAACCCCCATATGGGTAACTGCCTCCTTAATAGACAAATTCTATGGAATTTGTAAGTCAATGTGTAATTTTCATTTATGTTAATCATCTGTCAATTATATCTCTATTCGTACTCGCATCCAAACTGATGGCGGTGATCTGTTGCGTCACTAAACTCGCAAGGAATTGTAGCCGAGACCTTGACAAGAAGAATGAGAGAATTTGAGAATGGCTTCCTACGAGTGAGAAACACTCAGTCGATTCATATTTCATCACGTGATTAATACTAGTGGGATATTTTTTTTTTCGGAGAAGTGAAGCAATATGAATTTGATTAGTTACTGAAAAACACAAAATTGAGGTAAATTTCCTCCTAGTCGAAATTATTTTGTCAACTTCAGCTTAATTAACTCTTCAATATTTAATGGTCGCCCGGGCGAATTGACTGTTTGGATCAAGATTTATTTTCCTTTTGGGATATCAGGGGAAAATAGGACCACCAAGAATAGGTATTGTTTTTAAAGAATGAATGAACGTTGAATTTGTTAAGGAGGATATAGGTTATCTATATTTTTCAATATACAGTAAGAAGGACAATTTTGACCCAAATAAATTCAAGCATGAGAAGAGAGAGAGAGAGAGAGAGAGAGAGAGCGAGAGAGAGAGGAGAGAGAGGTAGGAGAGATTAGAGAGAGAGAAGGTGGTCTGGAACATTTTAATGTTATTTTTCTGTCTTTCAACTAAATATTGTCGTAAAAGGAAGCCATTTTATTAACAAACAAGTTGAGAGTTAAAAATGGTCCCTTTGATATGCATGGTCACTACTGCGCGTCTATTAAATTCTTACAACTATGGATAAGTTTTTATTTTTTTATTTCCGTCCTGAACATTTACATACTATTTACTGTCCTTGCATTTCTATACCTCCTTCTTATCAATCCAAAAGATTATTAACTAGGGACTATCAGCATGCCTTCGTATTCTTAAAAAAATATATTCATAAATCCGAACTTGAAGCGTATGCATGTCCTGGGCAACTCCTTGCAAGAAACTTAGTTTGTCCTCAATGTTTGCAACATACTATGACTGAAGGCACTTACTGATGACGGATTTCTTGGTTGGACAGTTATTTTCCGGCAATGGTAGTCAGTTTCCTCCTTTGTGGCTAAAGCTTCCTATTTCTTATAGGCATCAATCAGTTAACGAGCAGAAGGGTGTTGACATGTAATTGAATTTTGAATGGCGTTATGCCCTCCTCTAAGCTATTGTTAGCCGATTTATAACGATCGTCCTCTCTGAATAACTGCTCAATCTCGCTTTGATTTTTACTTAATAAATTGATAGTTGATTTTCTTGATGAATCCCACTGCTTCTGAACCTACCTCTTGGTGAGTATGTATGAAATAGAAAGGTCGCAGTAACATACGATTCTCCAAAGCCACTACCTCTCTCTCTCTCTCTCTCTCTCTCTCGCTCTCTCTCCTCTCTCTCTCTCTCTCTCTGATCTCAATGCCCAAAGGCAAGAATCAACGGTCACGACAGAAAAGAAAAAGACATTAACTGTAAATATGATAACCAAAGGAAGCACTTTTTGTCAATTTCGTATCTGTTTCGAGATTTATCTGAGGAATTATTATGGTTATCGCCACGATTACTAGGAGTTACACGGAGTTACAAGGATTAGGATGTCTCAGAGACTTGTTAGTCCATCCGAGGAGACATCGTGTGCTCACTTATCTGTAGGAGCAGATTTTACTGTGTATTCACAGTGCCCTAATGATTTTGTCTAGCTTTCTTTTAAACTCTTCCACACTGTTGCTGTTTACAACTTCTGGTGGCAGTTTATTCCACGTGTCACATATCTTGTATGTGAAGAAGTTCCCACAGTGGGGCGTGTTATATCTCTTCGGTTCTAGCTTCCATCCATCATTTCTTGTCTGGTTTTCGTTTAATGTAAATAGTTTACTGTTTACTTTTGTTATGCCTTTCAGTATTTTAAATGTTTCAATTAGTTGTCCTCGCAATCGTCGTGTTTCTAAGCCATACATAATCAGGCTCTCTAGTCGTCTTCGGTAACCTATTGGCCTGATAGTAATTAACTTTCTGGGTTTTGCATGTATTCCTTCTAATCTATTTATGTCTTTTTTTTAGTGTTGGTGACCAAAACTGTACTGCATATTCAAGATGGGGTCCAACTATTGATGTGTAGAGTTGCATCACCGTTTCCTTATTTCTGTATTTGAACTGCCTCTTTATGTATCCTACTAGATTCTGTGCCATCTTTTCAGCTTTGTGGATTTTAAGTCTTTGGTAATAATGATTTCAAGGTCCTCCTCATGTTCTACACTACTTATGTCATTCCCAAGTAGCACGTAGCTGGCATGGGGGTTGTTTGTTCCTATTTGTAACACTTTACACTTATCTACGTTAAAAGGCATTTGCCATTTTTTTTACCACTCTCCTATTTTCATTAGATCATTTCTTAAACTTTCCATTGCATCTTGGTGTGCTGCATTTACACCTAGTTTGGTGTAATCTGCAAATTTGGCTCTCCTGCTAGTTAAGCCTATATGAATGTCATTAATGTAAATAAAAAAACAAGAGAGGGCCAAGGACAGAACCCTGAGGAACTCCGCTTGTTTCATCTGCCCATTCCGATTCTTCACTATTTATTACGACTCTGTTTTCTATAAGTTAGCCAGTCTTTCGATCCAGTCTGCTGTTTCTCCTACAATTACTAAAGCTCTAACTTTCGTCTTCTGTTTCTTCTATGGGACTGGGACTTTGCCAAAGGCCTTTTGGAAATCTAAGTAGAGTATCTATTGCTCTAATACTGTCGTAAATAACAAGTATGTTATGAAAAAACTCCAAGAGGTGTGATAGGCATGATCTGTTTTGTCTGAAACCGTGTTGGCTGTTTAACAACAAGTTTTTTCTATCAATGTGATCCACAATTTGATCTGCAATTATGGACTAAAAAATCTTGCAAACGACTGATGTTAGACAGATTGTTCTATAATTTCCTGGCTCTACTCATGGACCTTTTTTGTAAACTGGGGGCACATTACCTAGTTTCCATCCTTTTGGTGCCTTTCTTTGTTCAGCACTTTTTCCGTAGAGTTTATATAGGTGAGGAACTATCTCTTCTTTTTGCTCTTTAATTTCTCTTGGATGAATCCCATCCGGTCCAGGAGATTTGAACTTGTTGAGTTTGTCTATTTTGTTTTTAATGTCCTCTTCTGTAAATATTATTTTGTCCAACGGGTCTGCCCCTTCATATTTAATACCAGGTTCCGGTTTGAGGTAGTGTCTTCAATTGTGAATACACTAGTAAAAAACTTATTCAGTAACTTCGCTTTTTCCAAGTCTGAGTTCACAAGGTTACCTCTATTGTCCCCTAGGGGACCTATGCTATTTTTTATTAGTTTCCTACTATTAACATGAGCAAAGAATTCTTTTGATTTTCTTTTACAGACTTATGTAACTCTCTTACCTCATTTATCTTTGCATTTCTTACTAATTTGTCCACCAATCTACAGAGTTCTTTATGCCTGCTTGCTTCTACTGGTGTTGGGTGTGGGTTCATTGATTTGTGCAATCTGTCTCTTTCTCTTATTGTATCTTTAATTTCTCTGTTGAACCACTTAGGCTGAGAGTTGCCATTTGTTACTATTTGCCTTAATGGTCTGCATCTAGAGCGTTTTCCTGTGTATTCCTCATGAAAGGCTTCCCAGTGTTTATCTATGCCTGTGTTCTCGTCGTACTCTAGATTTTTAACATACTCCTTTAGCGTTTTTAGGTCTTTTTTAGAGAGAGAGAGAGAGAGAGAGAGAGAGAAATAAGAAAATAATAGGTCGAAGATCTCGTGTTCTGGTTATAATTTTCCTTTCTGTTATAATGGACGTGGTTAAGCTCAGTGAGCTTAACCACGTCCATAATAACAAAAAGGAAACGCCATAAACACCTATTTATTTCTTGTGGTTGATTTTATATTTTTTTTAATGTCTAATAAAACTTTAATTACAGTGGTCTTTGTGAGGAATTAACAGGAATTTCGTTAATAGTCGCATATTTCTAAAAAAAAAAAGAAAAAAAAAACATCTAGGAGCAGTCAAGAAAATAAATTAGGTGCAAAATAGATGGTTAATATTAACCTGCACTACTATATGAATTTCAGTAAAAGATATTATTGTTCTTCTGTTAAATTAGGAGATAACAAGGAAAATGTTGTCATATCATTATACATTAAAAGACTGGTTCCCTCTCTCAATAGTCATACTTCCTCAGCAACTTTAATCTGGCATAGTTGTCGTCTGGCCTTGGACGCCATTGTATGTCATTGCCTCTTCTCTCCTGCTTATGGACGGTGGTGTTTTGGTAGTCTCTTTTTGTTTTCTGTTTTATGTGCTTTTTATGCTTTTACTTTTTATTGTTTTAAATTGTAAATTTTGATTGTATTGTGAATTCCTTTTATGTTAATAATGTATTTTATTGTGTCTTTTACTTTTCACAGACTGATGATGCACTGAGTAGTGCGAAACGTTTTTTCTGTCAATAAACTTGGCCATTTTAACAACATATGTATCATGGACCCTCCTGAAGTCTATATATCATGCTGACTGTAATATTATATATATATAATATATATATATATATATATATATATATATATATATATATATATATATATATCAAATTTTACCAGAGATTCCCTGCCTCCTAAGGAAAGTTTTAGCCAATTTCGAATTCGAGGGCCGCTTCGAAGGGGGCCTTAACCCCTGTTTTTCTTACCCCCTCATTATTTTACAACTTTCAGAGTTGACAGCAAACTCTTCGTGTTTCTCCTTTATATCCCCAGCAACGCCAGGTACATCAGCTAATATTTCATAAGATATTACAAAGATTTCAATCAGTGGACGTCATGCGGTGCACTGTAGGCATTACTTAAGGTTGTTTGCAGTGTGCCTTTGGCTCTTTTACTGTACCTCCTTTCATATTCTCTTTCTTCATCTTGCTTTCCACTCTCTCCTAACAATTGATTCATAGTACAACTGCTTTGAGGTTTTCCTCCTGTTACACCTTTCAAACCTATTACTGTCAATTTCCATTTCAGCGCTAAATGACCTCATAGATCCCAGTGCTTGGCCTTTTACCTAAATTCTATGCTCAACTCAACTCAATCAAATTTCTAGAAATAGTATTTTTATCAGTTCATCGAGACAGTTTTCTAATAATAACTGCAAATTCTCTTAATTTCTAGCATAAACAAATCCACACATACAAACGTTTTCTTACACTTGGACAAATAACATTTAGTCCTAATTACTCATGAATATAACTTCCAAGTTGTAGTTATCATTTTGCATAAACAATTATACATCACCCATACATTTGCTCCACATTATAAGCAAAAATCCAATTGCATGAACGTCACATTTTTCGCTTTCATTAGCACATGTTTCACGTAAATCCTGGTGATAGATCTCATTGCCATTTTCTCCTCGAATTTGGCTCCTGAAGAATTGATGGTCGAGAGAACGAGTGAAAGCTCTGGTTTTCATCAAATATCGTTTGGGGATGAAATTGCTAGACCCACACTCTATCTGCTGGTATTCGGACGGCGCTTGAGGCCGGGCCGTATGGAATTTTATACAGGTCACCCCTCCAAGCACTGATCAGGCCCTAAGTATCTGAGCATGACTAATCAGATGACGGATAAGTGTTTAACCTTTCATTGGCTGGCTCTAGAAATAAAATGACAGTCATCACTGCCACATTCATACTTTCACTGCTAAATTGTAGATGAAGGCCCTGAGGAGAACCCTTCCACAAAAATAGCTGCCAACTGGTGGTCCACGGACCACCTTTGGATGGTCCGCTGGAAAATTGGGACATTAATTCAATTTTTATGTTTTCTTCATCGTATTCAGTCAACCCTGATACAAACTGCACAGAAGACAAAAAGCCCCGTGTTGCCAATTTAGCATTTTTAATGCTAGATTTAGCATTTTAGGACGTTTTAGCATTTTAGGGCAATTTAGCATTACAAATTTGGATCTCGGCTTCAAATAGAAACAGTTCTCCGTCTTGTAGTAGCGTCATTGGGGCCAAAAATCAACAAACTTTTTTCAAACAAGCAGGAACAAATATCACACTAAAGTGTGTAATACTTGAACAAACTTCAAATCTTAATTTTTTTTTTTTTATAAACTATAACTTTTTATATTTAATACATGTATTTCATTTATTAACGTTTTATGATTATTATTATTATATAAACGTAATTACCATTTTTTATATATATTAGTGGTCCGCCAAATTTAAAATTACACATTAGTTGTCCATGAAGTTTAAAAGGTTGGCGATCGCTGCAGTGAGTCTAGTGCACATCAGGCGCTTACCTCTCTCCACTGCCTCTTCCATCCACTGATCTCGCCCTTCTGAGGTCTTTCGCCTCTCTCTGGTTGTTATTGTCAGTGGAATTATAGGATATTATCAGTGAAAGTCACACGGAACATAAAACAAAGTAAGGACCTACTGCAGAAAAAGGATAGAAATTAAAAATGTAGGGAACAAGGTGAATGATTTTACTAAGGTCATCTGGAGGTAACGTAACATTTATAAATCACTAATTGGAGCAAAACGTATTATTATCACCAAAAGAAATAAGCCACAAGCGGTGCTTGGAGACTTAGACTGTGGTCCAGGTCGCAGTTTAGAACATATATTTTATATTTTTAAGTGTACGTAACAATAGATATACCTGCAGTGCATCTGGGTTTAAAGGTAATGAAAAAAAGTACAAGTAATGGCAAAGAAACACAGTACACACTTACAAGAGGTTCATTTATTTATATAATACAGTTATTGCACAACCAGATATTGTACCTTCCTATATTACCATCTGTTATAGCCAGGTAGCAGTCCTAAGTTGTTAAATCACTTGAAATATATATATATATATATATATATATATATATATATAAATATATATATTTATATATATATATATATATATATATATATAATATATATAAATATGTAATATATATATATATATATATATATATATATATATATATATATATATATATATATATATATATATATATATATATATATATATATATATATATATATATATATATATAGAGAGAGAGAGAGAGAGAGAGAGAGAGAGAGAGAGAGAGAGAGAGAGAGAGAGAGAGAGAGAACGTTTCTACCTACAAATTTAGATCTAAAATGTTATACCATCAGACATTATACTACGCCCTTTATAACTTTGAAGAAAATAATCTATAAACCTTCTTATTTATATATGAATGCCATCGGGATATAAAAAGAACTTACCTTTGACTTAAGAAATTAAAGCCTAGCTGAGACATTATTCCAAAGCTTCAATGAGTGTTTTCTTTCTAAACAGCACGACTTTCGTCCATACAAGTCTTGTTCCAAGTTTCACTCGGCTTGTTGGGTAGGTTCAAGTAATGCCAACAAAACCGACAGGCTAGATTTTATTATTTTATATAATTTTCTTTATATTTTGGTAAACAATTGAGTTAAAAATTACGTTTTGACAAATATTACATATTATTAGCGGATTATTTTCTGTGATTCTTATGGACGTCATTGTTTCATATTTTTATACTCGTTGCTATCAACATTTGATCGGGAAATATTAAATCTAATGTAATATTATCGTAATTATATGTCTTTAACACAAATGTTTTTTTATTTAACGTCTTAAGCACCAGTATGGGGAAACTGTTAATATTATTAAAAGAACGTCCACCTGAGAATCCAAGTTGGTTCTAAGCTCGTCTTTCCAAAGTCCCAAACCCAAACACCACCACACGAAGTCACAGACTCACAGTCACTCGATCTACAGACGATGATTCGACGACGCAAGTGGCTCAGTTTGCTGTTGATTGTTGGTTATTTATCCTAAACCCTGTGCTTTTAAGTTCTTGGGATTTTAGCAGATTATTGCGTTACTGATTATTGACTGGGCATTCTAGACACCACAAGGGGAGTTAAGGGATGCCCATGTGACTGTTTAAAAGGGAAAAAGTGCTTGTCCTGGAAGTGGGGCTTAAGTGTCTGGAAAAAATACTGACTGGAAAGTCCTCCAGCCAGAACGCCTCCCTCTTGGACGATTCAAGAACCTTGCCAATGACGATGTAAGTGTTCCGTTGCTTTTTATTTTATTCTTTTTGTTTATTGATAGGTTTTTGGTTTATTTAGGAGTTATTGGGATGGTTTACTTTGAGAGCTAGTTTGTGGCAGGTCTCATATTTTATTACAACAACAATAATTTAGGCCTCATTGTGTGCTGTTAATTATTTTTTTTTTTTTCTGCGATTGGGTGATTATAATTTTTCTGGCCTTCGATTTCTGCACAGAGTTTCCCGCGGAGTGTTTGACCAGATTCTGAGTGAACATCTTATGTTCATATTGGAGAACGCCTTTTGACAATGCTTAGAGTTAGGTCTAAATTGTGACCTTTTCAGTGGTAGCTGGAAAAATAAATATGATTTGCCCCCTTTTAGGTAATGTGGCCTGGCAGGATTATCCTTTTAAATTCTGGTGGGAGGGACGTAGACCTATTTTTTTGTTTTTTTTTTTATCAGTTTATTAGATGTTTATTTCGAAAATAGGATATTATTACTATTATTATTAGTTGGCCTTTAAGGGTAAATATTTTTGTGGCGTATTTCTTGGCAATTAGTTGGTCCCATCATTATCGCACGCATGAGAATTTTCTTTTCAAAACTTTCATTTACATCTTCCATATAAAAATGAATTTGCCCCCTCCCCCTTTTTAAGGATGTGGTCTATTGGTTCATATTTCGGTTCATATATGGAGGGGCTTACAACGCTCCCCTTGTGTTTAGTTTCGACGAGATTGAATAAAGAAAAAAAAAAAAACGTTTAAGCGCCATCGAAAGGGATTTGTTTTTTATATTTATTTTGGGAGGATGTGAAAATATAATTTTCTGAATGACGTGCCAATTTTTC
>NC_087214.1:56236697-56276697 GCF_015104395.2 Macrobrachium nipponense | reverse complement strand
TATATATATATATATATATATATATATATATATATATACAAATCTGAACTGCTTGACTAATCTAGTACAAAATTTGGCATTTGGCCATCATTTGAAATAACTTAGATAATAGGGTAGGTTTCAAACCCGTATCCCCTCACTTTCCCCCCCTCCCCCATCCCCCTTTCCCCTTCCTTTTGTAACTAATGTGGTGAATAAACTCTACAGGTCTATCATACCTAATTTCATATTGAAAATGGTTTTCAGTCACCACAGTAATACTTGGATAAAAGGGACAGAGAACACAATAATATCTGTATAAAAGGGACAGTGATCACAGTAATTTCTGTAATTTCTGGTAAAAGGAACAGTCATCAGAATAAAAGGAACATTCATCATAGACGTAATTTTCTGGATAAAAGAACAGTCATCACAAGTCATCTGGATAAAAGGAACAGTCATCACAGTAATTTCTGGATAAAAGGAACGTCATCACAGTATTTCTGGATAAAAGGAACAGTCATGTAATTTCCTGGATAAAAGGAAACAGTCTCAACAGTAATATGGATACAAGGAACAGTCATCACAGTAATTTCTGGATAAAAGGAACAGTCATCACAGTAACTTCTGGATAAAAGGAACAGTCATCACAGTAATTTCTGAATAAAAAGGACAGTCATCACAGTAATATCTGGATAAAAGGGACAGGCACCACAGTAATAACTTGACAAAAGGTTTTGACATCACAGTTTTACCTGGTTAAAGAGTACAGACAGTATAGTGATACTTGGATATAAGGGACAGTCACCACAGTAATACTTGAATAAAAAGGACAGACAGTGAAGTAATGCCTGGTTAAAGGTGTCAGACGGAACAGTAATAACTGGATTAAAGGACAGTTATACCATAGTAATACCTGTATAAAAGGGACAGATAGAACAGTAATTTTTGGATAAAATGATACCTAGATAAAAGGGACAGACTGCATAGTAATACCTGGATAAGAGGGACAGTGTCACAAATCCCTCCCAGTCTCTCTATTCCCTCACCTTCGCCACTTTTATGTTTTTACCTGAGAAAATGCTAGTTTCAGATCTGATTTACACTCAGAGGGATAATCACATACTTATCAGTTGAAATGCTTGCGTTATCCCTGCTTTGTTACAGGGATGACGCGAAAAAAAAAGGGTGAGGGGGTTTACTGAGCTGATGGCTCTACTCAATAAGGTGTTGTTGTAGATAAACAATCTGGGATTACTTAACTCACATATATTCACATTATTAAACAATCTTACAAAGTTCCAAAAAACATGAAGGGTAACATAACGAATCTTCTGTTTTATCAATAATAAGATCATCTTCTAAAATTAAGGACTACAAATTATATGAGCTCCGAGATACACACTGGAAAATATTGACTTCTTAATTTGCTTAGCATGGTTAGAGTAAAGATGAATATATGACAAATTATTCGTGGGTTTCTTATATACTTTAAAACAAAAATTGGTGATGTTTCTAATAACCAAGACATAAAAAATGGTATACAATTATTTTCTTCATATTCCATTGTGAATTTTATGGATGGTACAAGGTTATCAACTGTATCAAGGAAATCAGGAGTATTTACAATTTCATTTACAATACATAATCAGTCTTCTACAAATCTACCCAAAACCCCTCAGAAAATAAATTGCCTGGAATAAGTCTAGAGTAGGTAATTCTAGATTATAAGAGTCCAAATGTTGTGGTAAATACTGAAGTAAGTTATCAATAGGAACTTTAGTAAATAAAGATGTAACATCAAAACTGGTTCATTTGTCTGTACTGGATAATTCTGTATGGGAAAGTCTAGCATAAAAATAACCAGTTTTGTAAATGGGAATTTGAAATAGTACCCAGGATAGGTGATAGTAACTTAACTAGATATTTAAAAAACTTATAGCTCACACAACCGTTGTCATCGTCATTAGATTAAGCCAGCTTTGTACTGGCACGGGTTCTTGCTCATGGAGCAGCCCTAACTGGTGATGGATGAAGTGTTCTTCTCTGCATCATATCATTCAGCTCCAATTTTAACCCTGGCCAGAAGTGAAATAATTTACTTAGAGATGGTGTGATATAAGGAGTCCCAGTAAGTAGGATAGCGTGGGAAGGAAAGAATAAAATTTGAGTTAGAGAAATAGTTTGGGAATCTAAGTTCCCTTGGGATGTGATGAATGATATTAATGCAGTGAGTGGAGGGAAGAATTCTATCTTATACAGTGGGTGGCTGTATGCGATTAGATAGTGCTCACTAGAGAGTGGCTAAGATGAGGTGTTACTCTTCTCAGCACCGCTCATTAAGATACTGGCGAAGAGGAACAGCAATGGGATGATTAGGTGAGGCAGCTGCTGTTTGGATTGCAGAACAGATGCTTGAGTTTGAAGGTTTGGATGAGGTGGGGTTGTATGCGGTTTAGTAGTGTGTGTCTCTTTACAGGTTTCTCTGTAAGAAGTTCGAAGAGAACGGTGATTCCTTCGAAAGTAAGTGTTATTGAGCTTTCACTCACTGCTTTAGAAACTCTGTTGGCACTGTCTGGGCTGTCAGAAGGGGAAAGAGGGATGGGTCTGGGAAGGGTGGCTGTCAACCTTAGAGGAAGGAAGGCTTGCTTTTGGAATCGGTCTTGAAGGTTTTGAAGTTGATAGAAGTTGAGAAGTTGTCTTGATCTTCCCAAACTTAATTTTTTGTTCCATGTGTGATGTTGAAGAGAACAGTTTGGGCATTTGCTTTCAACTTTTTTGCCTCTTTTGAAAGAATCTAGGCATTGCTTGCTTGGTTGAGGTTTGCTGCATATACCACACCTCTCTATGGCTTTGCAGCGACTGCTGTGGTGTCCAAACTTGTGGCACTTGAAGCATCGGAGTGGCTCTGGAATGGAGGCGTCAATGGGGAATGATCCCCATATTACAAGGGAGACTTTTTTGGGTATTTCTCCTTGCAAGGTGGCAATGACTTTTCTTGTGGGGGTACCAGATTTTCCAGTGCATCTTTTAGCATCTAGAATATTTTGCAGTTGTAGAATGGGGTCTAGAGGTAGGGTGGTTGGATACCTGCAAATGACTGCTCTCCTGATTTTCTCCTCCTGGTCTAGCAGTTGAAAAACTGTATTCTCTCGGAGAATCTTTTCAGTAGCTCTACTCTTTAGGGTGATCAATTAGGTCATAACAGACATTCTCAGATTTGGATTCTACTTTTCTTATATCAGCATAGGAGGCTTTGTATTTTGGAAAAGGTGAGGAGGTTAATTGTAGGAGTAATTGCAGGAGACTTGTTGGGAAGAGGGGCTCTTTCATCTTGGGTTGGTGTTTTCCTCCAGGCTTTCTTCTTCTTTTGGACATTGGTCCATTCTTCAGAATAGGAATCATCCTCAAGCACAGAAGGAGCGAGCTCGGTATTTTTGTGTTTTCCCATCACTTGAGTGGGTGTAACTGGAAGTTTGGTCTTCATCAGACATTTCTTGGTAATTTTCTGCATTGGAAAAGGTTCCAGTAGATGTTGTTTCTTCTTCATGGATGGTAAACGGTTTGCTGGGTTCATCTTCTTCAGAGATGGTTGCTGATTGGGTGGGCTTTTGAAGGCGAATTGGGAGCTCTATGATCTCATCAACAATGAGAATACTCTGTTCATTGATAGTGTTTGCCAACATCTGTTGTTGTGTGAAGTTATTCAGCAACTCGATGGTTTTCGAAATATCAGCTAATACTGCATGCCGACTTGGCGAATCCATGATCGGAGTGACGGCGGGTTGCACATGGCTGCAAAATCGAACTTGTAATACAACCGGTTGAACTGATAATGAGACGAATGGAAAATCTCTTTTATGGGTCTTGATTAATCCGTTCATGTTAGGTAATGATGGGACAGTTGTCGCCACTTTCTCTTTTATTGAACTGAATTCCTTTAGTATAGTTTTTATTTTAGAATTAAAACTTTTTGTGACAGCTAATGGGTCTTTCCTTAGCTTTTTGTAAGTATTAGAGTCAGATAAGTAGTTTTCCACTACTGCTAAACAATTTGATTTGTCAGCTTTAGTAATGTGCAAACTTTGTTCTTCTTCGTTTCTTGAATTGCATCGATAAACCTTTTCGGACGTTCACTATTTTTATTGGGTATTTGAAGTAGTCCGAAACAAAGTCCTTTAACTAAAGGCAAAAGGATAAACCTAGGTTTAAGCCTAATTCTTGGTTTACGTCCCCACAGAATTTTTCAGTAAAGTAAGATTAATTGGCAGAGAAAAATAGTATTGAACTATTGGAGAAATTTAAAAATCATTACCCCAAACTAAAAAAAAACCTTTTTTTTTTTTTTTTTTACATTTATTTTATGGCCTTTCCAAAACTCACAAAGATAATCTTTCACTATTTTATTGGGTATTTGAAGTAGTCCGAACAAAGTCCTTTAACTAAAGGCAAAGGATAAACCTAGGTTTAGGCCTAATTCTTGGTTTACGTCCCCACAGAATTTCTCAGTAAAGTAAGATTAATTGGCAGAGGAAAATAGTATTGAACTATTGGAGAAATTTAAAATCATTAACCCAAAACTACCTTACATTTATGTCCTTCCCAAAACTCACAAAGATAATCTTCCATTCAGACCCATCATCATAGTGCCAATGCTTTCAATTACAAAATTTCTAAATGGGTAGTTGGCCTCATTTCCCCTTCTTAGGCCCTTTTTTCCCAGTCACCATGAAACATTCGAAATATTTTTGTCAAAAATTCAGAGAAGCACTTCACAACATAAAAAAAGCCTTGATGTAAGATTCCCAAAAAACCCCTATTCAACAAAAGTACCACTACAAGATGTTCTACAGTTTTTGAGGTCAAAATTAGCCCCTATTCAGATCATTCCCACTGGCTCTTGATAAAATAATAAAGTCAGTTGAATTATGTGCATCTAATAACGTCTTTTCACTTGGGGAGTCATTCTATAAGCAAAAATTCGGGCGTTGCATGGGTAGCCCTTTAAGTCCTGTTTTAGCCAGTCTATGCATGGAATATTTTGAAACTATCATACTACAATGGGCGTAATGTCTATTTGTCTGTCTGTCTGTCTGTCTGTCTGTCTGTCATCAATCACGGCCAAACGGCTGGCGTCAGATGGGCATGAAACTTGGCAGGGTTTATGGTGGGGACCCCTAAGAGGATTTGTATGGGTTTCATCCAACCTACCCCCCTCCTTTGTTTATGGGGTAGGGGTGAGAAGGGATTCCCTGAAACGGAGCTGTTTCTGGCCGTGAAACGAGGCTGGTTATTCCCGTAGACTTAGTTACTTTACGATTTTTCATACATAATTTCTGTACAACTTCCCCGGAGAAAGTCGCGAATATTTCAGCTCGGACACAATAGAAGATGAAAATTATCATCAATATCCGCAAGATTTTTTGAATAACTTAAATCCATCGGGACTGCCAGTGCACAAAATAACGTTGAAGAAGTACTGCCGGGTAATGTTGCTTCGGAATTTCGATCCTGCCAATGGACATAATAAAAAGGAAACTGACAAGTTCCTACTTTCTACTCTTTTTTTGGAAGACACAGGATCATCAAAGAGTATTGTTTATCAGTAGCCATTAACGCACTGACATACGAGTTGCGTCTTTGCAGTAACATAATTAAAAGAAAGATACTTTATTATTCGTATACACCGTACAAAGTAATTGACAAAGAAACGAACCAATCAAGATCCCTGTTCCGTTAAATGAAAGTCACCGAGAAGAGAGAGAGAGAGAGCCATTTAACGACATTAATCCAATACAATTTTATAATTTTATCTTGCTATCGAAAAATGAGAGAGAGAAAGAGAGAGGAGATAATTTGTGATTTTTAGAGCTAAGTAATCTGATAATCCCATCACTGTCTTCGTTACTTGATTTGCATTGAGAGAGAGTACGAGAGAGAGAGAGAGAATCATTAAAAGAGGGTAAACAATAATGAATACGAACTTCTTTACGTTCATTGGTCATCCCTTCACTTACTTTAAGAGAAGATGAGAGATAGAGAGAGAGAGAGAGAGAGAATCATTAAAAGAGGGTAAAACACTAATAAATCCGAACTTCTTTACGTTCATATGGTCTCCCTTCGACTTACTTTTAAGAGAGAGAGAGAGAGAGAGAGAGAGAGAGAGAGAAGAGAGAGAGAGAGAATATCATTAAGAGGTTGAAACAAAAATGGATAAGAATTTCTCTGCGTTCAGTGATCGTCCCTTGAATTACATTACGAGAGAGAGAGAGAGAGAGAGAGAGAGAGAGAGAGAGAGAGACTATTCGTGTAATCGGCCCCTTTTTATTTTTAAATATTGCCTCGAACAATGAGTACATATAAATTTTTTCAACTTCTGGCACACCCGTATTTTATCAAACAATCGTAGATGGGTGAGTTTGCTAGTAGTAATAAATGCAATAAAACCTAAAGACATTCTGTGGATGAGATATGTAGGCAATATCCTAACATTTGGTATAGTAGGTGGCGCAGTTTTAACGAATTTCTTTCAAAATTAAAAGCATTATACCCTACATCAAATTTAAAGTTGAACGGGAAACAGACAACAAAATTCCTTTTCTTGATGTTTTAATAATTAGACACGTCAGAATACAAATTTACCATACAGAAAACCAGCATTTTCACTTTCATGCATTCACTGCTTTAGCCATCATGATATTTCTATCTAGATAGGCGTAGCCAGCAACCTATTCTCAAGAGCCTTACGAATTTGTTCCCCAGATTTCGTGAAAAAGGAATTTGAACTAATTCGTAAGCAGCTTTTGTTTTTAGTGTATCCTGACCATATAATTAAGAAAGCGATTCATAAACTTAATTTTCTACCGACCCCCTCAAGACAAGACCAGAGAGACTCCCAACAATAAAATAAAAATCCCACACCTGGACAGGATTAAAACGATGACACAGAATCTTAGAAACTCTAACTCTTTTGCCTTTACCTACCCAAATACCCTGGCCAAATCCCTGATTAAAGTCCAACAAAAGCCAGTCCCCAAAGACACAGGAGTATACGAAATCCCATGCCTGGACTGTGACCAATCTTATAGTGTTTTTTTTAGGTAAATCACTCCCCCAGAGATTAATACAACAATAAACCTATTACACTTACCAATCCAAAGATTGTTACCTCACAGCAGCCAGAACAATTGAACCTTCATCACAGATAAACAAAATATGACTAAGTACTGTAAAGGCAACAGTGATCCCATAAAAACTCATTAATCGTGTAAAAAAATCAGATCAAGTTCAATAAAAACAAGTGTGAGGTGATCTTATATGAGATTGAATTAATTAAAGGGCATCACTCCAACAACAGTTTTAAAAGTAGAAGTATTTCACATATTTCCCCTGTCCTTACTCACCTCAAGAAAATTGGAGAAAAAAACAGCACAATTCATCACTGAGGTTGGAATCTACACAAGTTGAATCTATCCCTGGTGGTCATAAATGAAAGTCTTATAAAATTTTAAATAGAAAAAAATTATTTTTAAATTCAAAATTTATAAGTAAAATTCACAATCTCAGGGAAATTTACTATTACTTGAAAAACAACACACATTTAATTAATTCTTGTTATTTATTAAATAAAATTAAAAATTAATTTTTCAAGAAAATGATTAATCAAGAAGCTAAGTTATTCAATTAAGGTTAAGCAATACTTAAAAATTTTATAGAAATCCAAGTAAATGCAAATTAATTCACATATTAAATTAAATCAAGTATGCACACTAAATCATTATAACCCCGATTGAAGGTACAGAACATTCGATATTAAAAGATAAGTGTGATTACGCTAATATTAAAATTCTATCCTTGAAGTAGATTACCCGGGTAATATTACCGCTGTTAGAGAAGTATCTTTTCCCCAACTATCTCCTTAAAACTGTAAGAGCCTCTTGGGAAAACAAATCAATCCTAAATCACTCCTCTGGCTCCAATGAATATCGTTGGGCTCTCGGCGGTTTTGGACAGAGAATAATGGCAGATGTTTGATTGATTGAGAAATGTTTTTCCCCCATCCACTTTGTGCGCTGATTAATGTTATTAGCAGGAGTTAAGGATTCTTTTCTTCTTCTTCTTCTTCTTCTCCTTCATAATTCCTGAGAGTATCCCGGTGTTCAGGGGTATGGTCTTTTTTGACTGGTTAAATTCATCTGATTTTCTTTCTTATTCCATATATATATATATATATATATATATATATATATATATATATATATATATATATATATAAATGTACATATATATTTCAATTGTTACTCACTTTAGTAAAGATGAGTTAGTTATTGTAGGTCTATTTAAGTTTCCCAGGGAATGATCAAGTTTGAAGGAAACGCATCTGGGTAAAAAGCAAAAACTTGGGAAAATTCTGTAAATAATGAAAAAGAACGAAAACGTAAATTTTAGAAAAGAAAATTAAAGATAAACAGAAAAAAATATGACCTATAGTGTGACCCATAGGTCTTACAAGTTGTGATACATAGGGTGCGACTCATAAAGCGTTACCCAGAGTTCGTGACTCATTGATTATGACCCGTCTCTCTCTCTCTCTCTCTCTCTCTCTCTCTCTCTCTCTCTCTCTCTCTCTCTCTCTCTCTCTCTCTCATACACACACACACACACATCCTGGTTGTTATAAGCCAAACCTCCGCTCTTATAGATACACAGGATATAGATATACATGAGGATTCAGCTGTAAAATAGCTCTGGTACTCCAGATTTTCTTAATATTTTCTTTCTGTTGGATTTAGATAAGCATTGATATTTAATACCTTGTAACAATTTTGTACCTCTATCTGTTAATTTTTGGGCTATGGAAACTGTCCGTCTTAACCATTTTTATGGTTCGTTTTCAACGTAAGCAAAGAAATTAAATTGAACCTGAAGATTTTCGTTTTAATTTTCAGCTGTGTGGAAATACTTCTTCTATCTTTTCTCGACGTGTTTCACGTCTTCAGGGGAAATTGTTCTCCCTTGAAAAGCATTTCCCTTTTGTAAATTTAACAGGGGAAATGAGTCCTTCACAAAGATTCTTAGCGTTCCGACAACAAAGTGAAATGTCAACCTACAGATATGACGTCAGTGTTAACAAGGGTGACGTCACAATTGCACTTGAACTCGAGGCTTTGTTTGTCTCTCACGTCAGGACACCTGTCAGAGGTAATTCACAGCCATCTGAAACCATAATGGTCGTCATTAAAAGCGAATTAGAGCTTGAACGAGAGCATAATTGCAGACGAAAGTTATAATTTGGTATTTAGAGAACGTTACTTAGTTCCAAGCCTCGTGTGTTAATGACTGTCAAATAGGATAAGCAATCACATCTTAATTATGCCCAGAAATAACTTGAGTTTAAACAATCATAATCCATTAAAAATATTATTCTGTTGGCATTTTCTGACAAATAAAATTTCCTTTACACATTTATGATGACTTTTATAACTGTTTGAATGACCTACAGTTAGACAAAATGGTGTTGATAAATTAGAAGACATGAGGCAAGACCTCTAGCGAAGATAGATTATGAAGGTATTACTAAGGAGAGAGAGAGAGAGAGAGGATTCCTTGATGTTCTTTTTTACCAAGGATATGGCCACTGCCTGGTTCCCCCTGGTCTTAAGGTGGGTGCACAGGGCCTCAGTCACTGATGATATGTTCATATTTCCAGTTTCTAGCTTTGCTTCTGCCGCTCATGTATGACCTTTGAACCTCGCAGAAGGTCAGTGATGATGAGCATTATGGAGGAGAGTGAGATACAATTATTTCAAGATTTTGCAAAATTTGGTGATAAATGAAGACCCCAAATAAACGTTCAGTTTCAAAATCGTTTTACATAAAGATGAGAATTGTTGCGTTTTTGATGAATCATGAATAAGAAAACCTCATCTGTCCCAAAAGATCAAAATGGATTAGGTTACCTTTTATAACTTATTTCCACACAATGAATAAAGTCAGTTTGAGCTTAGTACTTTAACAGTAAACGTTCACATTACCTCATTACCTCTCTCTCATTATACCCCTCCTCGTCGTTCCGACGCCAGTAAGAACTGACTAATCAATCAATCATTATACCCATCAGCCATATAGTCTGGTCTCACTTAACTAAAACTTGAGTCATAAAGTCTCCCTGGCAGGTGTCTGCAATAAAAGACTCAGGAGAGAGAGAGAGAGAGAGAGAGAGAGAGAGAGAGAGAGAGAGAGAGAGAGAGAGAGAGAGAGAGTAGCAGATGAAATCAGAAGGAAGAAACTTTCGCCATAAAGTTCTTTGAAGATCACAGCTTTAAAATCCTTTTTAATTTACAGTTTTCACTTGGGAGCTTCACTCCTGGAAGAAACAACATAAACATCGTTAAATTCTTTTATTTTTTTATTTGTCTTACGAACTTTGACTTTTATCACAACTTCCCATTTTAATTTTTATATATATATGACTTTATTATCCACTTTTAGTGTCTGATGTATACCTCAGTAGGTGTTATCACCTACAGTCTTTTTCTGCTGGAGCCTTGTAGTTGTGGGCTCTGATAAGTCCTGAACAGTTTCATACAGACTAACCTTATATCTCCTCCTCCGTGTGGTATCAGTGCTGGCATAAGGCCAACTTATCTTGGGAGAAGAAGACGTAGAATTAATTTCAGGGTTTTATTTTAGCCTTTCCTTTTCGTTCTTTATTTTCTGCTCCGCTGGTAACTCGAGTAGATATATTGGATCCATGCATCTGCGGCAATACTGGAAGTTCAGTCTGTCCCAATTAGTCGTTATATATTGAAAACTAGAAAAAGGAAATTCACTTAATTATTGATCCATTACTCGTTGAGGTAACCGGGGAAGTAGAGCTTCGTACCTGCCCCAGGTTCAAACTTTGTTGGGTCCAGGAAAAGAATTCACGAAATTCCTTAATGGCGCATTTGTGTTAACCACTAATTGGAAGAAACAAGGGAACCACTAATAATTGAAAGACACAAGGGAAGTAGAGCGTAACGAGATGCTCAGTGCGTTCTCGTGATGCTAAAAAGTTTCTCTTTTTCTTCCAACTGTTTGGATTTGCAAATTCGCGACTGACTGAACTCGACTTTGCAACTCCTTTGGCGATGTTTTTTCTGTCAACTAAGGCTGGAGTTGTGAAGGTAAATCTCAGTGTATGTGTGCTTGTGATTATGTGTATGTGTGAGAGAGAGAGACGTATGCCGAAGGAAATTTCGATCTCTTCCTGAAGATTAAAAACTGCAAAGTACAATTTCTGTAACATCACGTAGCCTCTCTCTCTCTCTCTCTCTCTCTCTCTCTCTCTCTCTCTCTCTCTCTCTCTCTCTCCTTTTTTCAGCTGGCGCTGAAGACGAAGGCACCATGAAGGTGTATCGTGAATGTTTGTTCCTTGACCCACAGAAATATGAATTCTATGCAGGTTCACTGTTCTGCATTTCGATGTTACCCTTTTCTTTCGTTTTTTGAAATACATCGATCATGATTGACAGACGTTCCTTAGCAATGGAAATGTCAGAATCTTGGCTAATTATAATCAAGGCAGTTCGGCTTCTCAGATGTCTGATGACATGACTCCTGTGGAGGTAAATGAAAGCAACAGTTGTTTCATAGTGCAACTGCGAGGTTTTCCTCCTGCAACATCTTTGAAATCACGATGTAGAAACAACAGGTAGTCCCATGCACAGGTGATTTTGAAGTAACCGACCATGATCTGTGACGTCACGCTCTACATATTGATGATTTTTCTGTTGTAACCTGTGCTCAGTTTGCCACAGACCTCGACAATCTAGAAGTTCTATATTCTGTCAAGATAAAGCCTTCTTTTGCTAGAAATGTGTCTGTAACCTCACTTTCGTGTTTTTAGTCTGCATTCTGCTGGATTGTACTATATTGACTTAGTGTATTTACTGTTCCTTCGTACCATCCGTTTTTGTGACAAAAATTTGCATTTTGCTTTATTTTATTTTATCTATTCAATTGTTTTAATTAGCAATAAGTTTTTTTTATTATTAGCCATCTTTTAACGTACTCTCTATCACTTTTTATGTCATTTTGCTGTATTATTGTGAATTTGATTACAAGAATTATAGTGTCATTCATTTTCATTTTCATTCGTAGGTTGATAACGAGTGATAGTACTGATCGAATAAAGTTGTCCAAAATGCTGTTCCTGCTGGTGATTCAGTAGATATAATTTGATCCTGAGTGATCAAATGCTCTTTGGGATAGGAGGATGGAGCGTTAAAGTGGAAAAGGGCTTTGGAGAAGAGCCAGCTGTGCAACCGACCCTTTAGCGAGGGCCACCAGTGTGAATGAAGGAGGAAAATCTGGTTCACTTGTGGGCTCAGTTTTTTCAGACTCGGATTTATGGTGTCGATGGATAAGTCCAAATCGTTGTAGAAAATGGGACTTTTTTTTTTCTTCTTTTTTTTGATATAACAGTCCGGGCTACGTCAGTGTGACGTTCACCCCGAGTCATTTGTTTATTTTCTTCTCATCCAATTATTTTTCTTTTGTGTATTAGCTGATGTTTGGTTTATTTACCTGTTATTATGCTTCGGTTTTACTGAAATGACGAATTTAGTGCTTGGAGAAATCTTCGCATATAATAATATATATATATATATATATATATATATATATATATATATATATATATATATATATATATATATATATATATATATATATATATATATATATATATATATATATATGAATAACTTGATCACGAAGTATATAAAACGTGATGCTATGCATAAATAAAGATTTTTTTGCCACGAAGGAAAAAAATGAAAAAAAGCGAGATAGCCGAGTACTTTCGGTCCTATTCGGACCCCCCTTTACTGAGGCACAATGATTTACAAAGAACACCATAGTCAAAAGAAGGCTTAATATACAAACTGACACTACCAGATTAGCCATAAGGGCGATTTTCACTCTACAGAGAGGAGGAGTCGCCATAGGCTAGCCACACCTTGAAGGATACCCGCCGTAAACAAGCGATTCTTCCAGAAAACAGTACATTTTGAAAACAACACGGGAGCATATACAATTTAATATCATCAATTTTTACACAAATTTTCCCAACAAAAATTATTATTAATGAAAAGACGAAAGAAAATATAAATATATATATATCGAGCAAGAGAAAGAGGGAGAGAGAATATCGAACCAGAGAGAGAGAGAGGAGGAGAGAGAGAGAGAGAGAGAGAGAGAGAGAGAGAGATCTAATGATTATGTTTCAAGAAATTTATTGGAATCGGCAATTATACAAATCACTAATAAAAACATCCTAAATCTTAGTCTGGGAATGTACCATTTGGACCCATATTTTATGTAAGATGTTTATGAAGGAAACCTTACCCTTAAAATAAATGAACTACTAATAAATTAGTCCCACATGTATACATATAGTTATTATTTCTCTCTCACTCTCTCTCTCTCTCTCTCTCTCTCTCTCTCTCTCTCTCTCTCTCTCTCTCTGGTTCGATATTCTCTCTCCCTCTTTCTCTTGCTCGATATATATATTTATATTTTCTTTCGTCTTTTCATTAATAATAATTTTTGTTGGGAAAATTTGTGTAAAAAATTCATGATATTAAATTGTATATGCTCCCGTGTTGTTTTCAAAATGTACTGTTTTCTGGAAGAATCGCTTGTTTACCGCGGGTATCCTTCAAGGTGTGGCTAGCCTATGGCGACTCCTCCTCTCTGTAGAGTGAAAATCGCCCTTATGGCTAATCTGGTAGTGTCAGTTTGTATATTAAGCCTTCTTTTGCCTATGGTGTTCTTTGTAAAATCATTGTGCCTCAGTATAGGGTCCGAATAGGACCGAAAGTACTCGGCTATCTCGCTTTTTCATTTTTTTCCTTCGTGGCAAAAAAACCTTTATATATATATATATATATATATATATATATATATATATATATATATATATATATATATATATATATCTGGTGTGTGTGTGTGTGTGTGTATAATGGAAAGGGATCGGTCTTATAACATCTAAGAGAGATACCACCTCTCTCTCTCTCTCTCTCTCTCTCTCTCTCTCTCTCTCTCTCTCTCTCTCAACATCTAGCCTTCATTAAAGGCTGTTGAATATTTGGCGGGTAGATTATGCTGACAACACAAAACTTTAATCATTAAGTAAATGTAACTCAGGGAAGTTTACTGGTAGTGATGGAAAGCTATATCAATGAGAGAGAGAGAGAGAGAGAGAGAGAGAGAGAGAGAGAGAGAGAGAGAGAGAGAGATATTTCAAAAGACTTGGTATAATTGAGAGGCGGAGATTAATTGACGCTAAAAGTCTTCTTCGGTCTTTGTCTTTCATTTCTTCTCGATTTTCTTTTGATCTTTGAAAGAGATTCTCTTCGTGAGAAGATTTTCCATTTGGAAGAGGATTCACCGACATTGGAACTTGTTGAAGTCTGTACTCAATAAGGAACTCGCTGCTAAGATCTCACTTCTTTTGAAGGGAAATACTTGAATTAAGCCTTCTTCAGTCATTCATACTTTCTAACATAATGTTTTGCAGTATATCTCAATTGCAGCATTTGCTTTCTCTCTCTCTCTCTCTCCTCTCTCTCTCTCTATGCAAAGACGGCTATATAATAATCACATTTTAATCATATTCTACATGTGTAATTCATCTCTCTCTCCTCTCTCTCTCTCTCCTCGTCTCTCTCTCTCTCTCTCTCTCTCTATATATATATATATATATATATATATATATATATATATATATATATATATATATATATATATTGGTATGCCATAATTGAGGAATAAATGCCAAAGAATCCCATGTATTTGCAAAACAGAGTCAGAACGAACAGAAGTGGTGCGACAGTTGATGAGGTAACCCGAAATGTAATATGGCAGTTG
The DNA here is from genome assembly GCF_015104395.2 of Macrobrachium nipponense. NCBI lineage: Eukaryota > Metazoa > Arthropoda > Malacostraca > Decapoda > Palaemonidae > Macrobrachium > Macrobrachium nipponense. The sequence continues at coordinate 56,261,799 of NC_087214.1, read as the reverse complement.
AATCCTGCACTACACGACTTTTGTAGTTGCAATCCGCCGTCTGTGACCTATTGCAACACTGAACAAATGACTCTTGGCTAATAATCTTCCCTTTTATGAACTCATTTTCCAACTGACTTTAGGAGATTATGTGTGTCCTAGAATATAAAAGAAGTTAATAGTAATACCAATTCCTTAGGAAATGAAACAATCACAGTTGGGGTTTTGTTTGCAGATATAATTGCTCTTTATGGACTTGATCCACATTATGCTTTCTTCCCTTTCTCTCCGAAAACGCTCGGGTTTCTTTTCCTTCCATGTTCACTCACCCATGACTGACCTTCTCCTTCTCTTTGTCATAATGTAATAGTACTTCTTCAGCCACTTCCCCGGCAGAAGCCTTCCACGGCACCAAGGTCTCTGTGACACCCTTCACCCTCTCTTGAAAAATACTCGTGTCATCTTGGGTGATCATAACAGACTCCCTTCGATTCAGTAACTTTCAATTTGACAAAGGTTCATATGAAGAATGCATTCACCAGAATACCTTTGCAGCCTCCAACCATTAATATTTCTAGTTCCGTTCCCAATTATTGAGATTATGAAGTGACTTGTGCAAAGCCACGAGGTTCGCGCCGTTTGTATGTGCTTTAACTCTCTCAATCAACTTCATCTAAATCTAACGGTTTCGTATCACATATTTTAACTTTTAGGGGGAATCCTCCTTTGCAAGTTCATTTCTGATGGTTTCATACCCTACGAATGTCTGTGATAATAATAATAATAATAATAATATAATAATAATATTTTGGCAGAAGGCAAATGCTGTTAAAAAGAATGGCAGAATTAGGCGAGTTGATTTATTTTATATTGTTTTTTCTGCCATTATTAATAATAATAATAATAATAATAATAATAATAATAATAATAATAATAATAAATAATAATAATTGCGTTTACCTACTGTACCCGAAGGGCCGGCACAAGAACAGTACTTGAGGGAACAGGGCAGTGACCCCCCAACGCCAGCAGATCGTCAAGATCGCAAAATCCTCCATGGCGACCACGACCATTGCCGCCTCCGATATAAGGAGGTCGTCACCAACCTCCGATATAAGGAGGCCGTCACCAACCTCCGATACAACCGTCGCTAAACGTAACCCAGGAGACCCTCCTCCTCCTCCCTTCCACCATCATGGAGAACGGCAAGGCGCCCCCCTGTGAGAGCAACTCAGCCGCCCGCTACTGTAGGCAGCGGGCCCTTTGTCCAGAGCTCCCTGGGCCTGGCACCAACCAATCAGCCACTACGTTGGTTAACCATACACTTTCAGTTGAATCACAACGCTTCCAGCCAATAAGAGCAGCTCCCCTTATCCCCCTCCCCCCTCCCCCCTAGCTTCCACAACCAATGAAAAATCGGGTATATATATATATATATATAGATATATATATATATATATATAATATATATATATATATATATATATATGATTATACCACTTTAGCACATATCCACAGTTGAAAAATAAGAGGCGGGTGTAGGTCCTGACCGGTTTCGACTTTATTTCCAAGCCGTTAACGTAGGACTGATACATATACTAGAAGTCACAAATATATATGCTACAAAGACAGTACTGACGAACAGAGAGAGAGAGAGAGAGAGAGAGAGAGAGAATTTTTGCTGTGATTTATCAGTTGGTGAATGTCTCCAACCCTCTCACCCTATCTCTCAGTATCTATATATATGATATATATGTAAATAAACGAATATATATGATATTATATATATATGCTATTTATAATTAATATATATATATATCTATATATATATATATATATATATATAATAATATTATATTATATATATTTATTTACATATATATTATATTTATATTTATACTATATAGAGATAGAGAAAGGCGGGAGGGGGGGGGGGGGTGGATGGGTGGGGGGGGGAGAACATTTACCTAATGAACAGCAAAATTCTCTCTCTCTCTCTCTCTCTTTCCGATTCCTCCTCAGTATGAGCGGATGGAGCTGCTGTTTGTGTAGTTTGAAATTGTCATTCTGTGAATCCTGCGATCTTTATCGTAGTATATGGCAAGATCCCATCGGGGGACCCGAATGGGACGGTTCATGTTTAATTTTGAAGTTTTATTCAGCTGTAAAGATCTCCGACTGAAAGCAAGAAACCGAAAACACTCGCATTAATGACGTCATAGGGGCGAGATCCCGAAACCATAATCCTGTTTAGTCACGAGAGCGACTCTGTTTTCGGGGAGATAACTGAGACGATGCTGCACAGAGCGAGAAGTTTTAATAGACGCCTCTCGTTGTCATGATAACGCTGTTTTCTTTGTGTTTTACGTGCCAGTTTAAAAGTTTATTTTTGTAATTTGCATACTTTCCATAAAACGTTCTTTTGCATATTAATGTTATAAAGGTATAAATTTAGAAATTGCGGAATAGGGTTTGAAAATGGGCATGACTTTAATCCTAATTGAGGGCTGTGCAACAAGTGAACTTATTAAATATTCTCAAGAGTTAAATGAAAAAATTTGTGAAATATTGCTATTATTTTGAAAAAAATGAATGAAATTCATCAATCATAGTCTAATATAATTCTTAAAAGACCCAGTTTCATGACAAATAGTTATTATATTAATATAATTACATAACAACTGCTATGAGGAACCGAGGAGTTTGAGGAAGACAAAGTGAACATTTTCTAGGCAGGCCAATAAAAAAAGAGAAAAAAAAATGGAATATCAAATAACGATAAGAAAGAGCAATTAGAGCCGTAAATGAACTTCCACAGGTAGATCTACTCTGCATTCAAACGAACATAAGCAGGCGAACTACACCAAACGAAAAACGAAAAAGGCTTCAAATATCAGACTCACATTTCCATAGCCATGATACCTCTGTATTGAAGAAGCCATTAGCCAGAGGATAAGGAGGACATTGGGGAGAAGCGAAACAAGTGAAAGCAGCGGTGCGCAGTCATTCTCAGTCTGAAATGGGGGAAATCCGAGCCAGTTAAAGTCCGCTGTCACAGCGTTTGCGTCCAAGAGATATTAGAAAAATGTCGGCCCGACTCTGTTTTCCAGCTTTTGATTTTTCTTATTCCTAAGCGGTTGCCAAAGCGATGGGAAGAAGGGAGAGGAAATGGTAATTGCTGTGAGGAAGGTAATTATTGGAAAAGTTTTAAAACATTTATTCCAATTGAATGCTGCAAAGAGAGCGCCTGTTTCTTCATCTTCTTCTTCTTTACAGAGGGAATATTACGTAACTAGAAAATATTGCATACAGAAAATTATTTCTTGTACAGATTTAGTACTTATACAAGGAGAGAGAGAGAGAGAGAGAGAGAGAGAGAGAGAGAGAGAGCAGAGAGAGAGAGAGAGAGAGAGAGATTCATTTCATAAGTAAAAAAAGCGATATAGTCAGCCAAAACAGCTGATCATTTTCATTTATAATTCCATTTTGTGTGTGTGTGTGTTCTGCTAGTTCCATGAATGACGCTGTCCTGCATCTAAAGATCTGCCGTGTAATTGTGATTATGTAAAGACAATGGTAGAGCATACCTTCCTGTAGGGTCTGGATACAGGAGCGTTTAAAAAAGTCGCGTTTGGTGACGCTGTCTTTGACAGGGTGCGGTGTCTTCCATTGCTTTTCAATGGAAAACCACTCATTTGAACTACACGAGCGTTACCAGTGTCAAGGGCCGTCTACCCCGGGGATTTTCAACCTTTTTTTCACCACGTATCCTTTTGGGTATTTTTTTTTTTTAAATGTCAGTAATGTACCCCCTCCACTTTGTATCAAGAAAGCTAAACAATGTCAGAAAAAAATTTATTGTGTATATTTGCAAGTGCTGTGCTGAAGGGAAGTAAATGCTTAACTCTCCTAACATAACCAGTGTTATTGTAAACAAAGAATTCCATAAGAAATTAAGAAAACTTTTACTATAATTAATTTACCTTTTTCTATGCAGTAAATTTTCAAGGTTATGGTAGCGAGCTGCAAAAAACAAAATTCATTATTATTTCAGTACTAAACAAGATATTAGGCCGCTTAGCATCAAGCGGCATAACATCTTGTCGAATTTTGAAGGAATGGAAAGTTGGGAACAAATTTCGTCAGTGCATTAGGCAGCCTACAGCACGTAGAGAAACGGGTGGTGCTTTGACACTGACAAGGAGAGAGCGCTGTCACTTGCTTGGCGGTTTAATAGTGGGTGTATTTATTTTTTGATCAGTGCTCCCACCGCAATGTTTGCCTACTACGTATCACTTTATTGCCCCCTGGGACCTTAATATGGGCCAAGAAGATGATTTGAGTCAACAGATAATAGCAGAGATATGTCGTTGAAGCAATCTGGCATAAGAACAACGCAGATATCGGATCAGCTGGATGAGAGGATGTATTCAGTTCGACGCTGAGTTGCCAGATTTAACGAAGGTGGCAACCATGAGATTCCGTCTTAGAAAAAGCGCCCTGGTATGCTTAAGAAGACCTGTATACAGTTCCTTCAGGTCGCAAAGTTTCAACATTCTGTTGCTGATAAGGACCTCTTGTTCTATGACCTTATAGACTTTGTTGAAAGCAAAACTGTGAGACTATTCCAATGCCAGCTGTCTTGTTTCTCTGTTCTTCATTGTCACCTCGCTAACTTTTTGGATGTTGAACAGGGTATAATATTCTACATGATTGATGATACTTTGCTTCACATGCAAAAACAATCTTGCCTCTTATCCTAGTGAGTAGAAGGTTCAGATTTTGCCATCCTCCAAATTCAAACTGACAAAGACTTCAGTAGTCCAACATCCTTTTACATTTATTTTCAGAGTTACAGAATATACAATCAGGTGTGAAGATTATATTGTCTCCAGATGTTTTCTTGGCCCTAGATGGGACACCTTGTTCGTCTGTTTTCTGAGCAAGACGATTCAAATTCATAGTGAACCTCTTATAGCATTTTCTGTGATAACCATGATGGGCCCGATTACTTGTCAGGAATTTTTTACAGATATCTGTCTTTCTGTATGAAGTTAACGGCTCAGCAAGTCTCCTACTTTTTTATTTCTTGCGTTTAGCAAATGTTTCCTCTACATTTTCTTTGGAAGAGAATAGTTTTATTTCACCATACTTGTCTGTTTTCAATCCTCCCACATGTTGATGTAATACTGCTAATCCTCCTCCGTTTCATGGAGGTCCTCTAGACGTAGAATCAGTCCTGTCACTGTCTGACATAACTTCCCACTCTCAATCTTTTCAATCTTCTTCATCACCACTGCCAAAGAAAAGTTGAAATGAACGTCAGAACAAACAAACTTAAATGACATGATTTAATGTTAGGCGTCAATTTTCTGTCCCTTAGACTGAAGATGAAAAAGTGAATATCAGATTCATAAAAAAAGAGTTTTTGCAACTGAAACCTCAAATTTCTTAAAATGGTCGGTGATGGGTGACTAAAATGTTCACCAATGGATTCCCTGACCTGAAAAAACCAAGATTATGATTCTATGATAATTAGAACCAGAGATATGGTGACATACATCGTTTGATGCATCGCTTCAGAACAGCTGCGCGGATGAGAGTACCTATGAAAAGACGTAAAAATGACGCATTGTATCCCAGTTTATACACTGTTGCCACTCAGATTTGCATAATAGACATGCCAAGGCTTTTAAAAATTTTCAGTTTCGTTCTGCCATGGGGGCGCTGCATGTGGACCCCTGTTACGACCCTTGTTGGGCCGTGGTGCAGGTTTGTCTGCACTAAAGGATGTACACTCAGTGTTGTTTACAGAGTATCCAGCAAAAATGGTCAATGGAGACGAAAACACTCAGGAAAACTCAACAATATTTATTAACAAAGAAAAATAATCAAAGTCAACCTTGTGACTGCCAAGGACAAACTCTAGTCCTTAAATAATCCCTTGGGATTCCTAACTTCTAAAAAAAACTAAGCCCTAAACAGAGATAATAGAGAGAAACACATGAATGCAAATACATCAAAATATAAAATATAACTGGCAGATCAAAATGAATAAATTAACCAATACCTATAACTAAATAGGATAGGAAGGAAGGCGAAGAGTAATAGTGAGAAAACACTTAATCTCCTACCTATGTTTATAATCTAAACTTAGTATTATATAAACAAATATAAAAGCCACGAGGCTGTTAACATCATAAGAATTTATAATTATAATCAAACAAACAAAAGGGCAAATCCCAACTGTCTCAACAGTTCATTATAAGAGAACTATATATATAAATAATAATAACAACAACAAAAAAATATCTCCTCACACTCAGAAGGGGAGTCCGTGATCCAGGACTAATAATAAAGGTCTTGCCTTACAGTAGGCCGCGATCCAAATAATTTCAGAACTCTGCTGACAGGGGAGTACAGAAGCACCAGGAAGGAGGAGTCGAGAGTCCTGCACGACCATACAAAAGGAACGCTTACCTGGGATCTGTCTCCCTACTTGACTTCTGACGGGCATCAAGGCCCCCACAGCTGCAATAACCAAGACGTCCTGGAAAAGCAAATGCTTCTAACACCTCAGGAAAACTCTTCCACTGAGGTGGCAGTGAGATAAGTCCGCAGGTGGCACAAATCACCTGCAATACAAGCAGGACGCAACACCGCAGGTGGCCAGAAGCGTACCTGCGAAGGACAGCACTCAAAGTACAGCGTACACAACACCGCAGGTGGCCAGATGTGTACCTGCGAAGGGCGGCTCAAAGTACTCCCAAAAGCGTCGATAAAATATATTAAGAGCGGCAGCTGCAGAGCAAAAAAGGGACAGCCTCTGTAGATAGCCCGAACTGTCTGCCCAAACACTCGCTCTGTCTCTTCTCACCTCCTTCACCGAGGGCTCCAGTCACGTACCCAAACGTAAACAAAAAGATACGAGTGTTAAAAGGGTAATTCAAAAATTTTAACGAGCGGGGAGGAGGCGCAAAATCACCACACTAAAACTTAACTTCCGTAATATATACAATACAAATTTCCTTAAAAATAAATACTTAAATACTAAATGCCTTAATATTAAATGTTAACAAAATCACAAGGTTGACTAAAAACTGAAAAATTACGTTAACATCTGATACCTTCCTCCCCGAAGAAAAAAAAAATTTAAGCCAGAAATTTTTTTTTATAAATGTAGTACTAACAAACCTGTAAGGAAAGAATAAAGACAATCTACAACAGGCAAACATACAATAATAGAGCAACAAATCTGAAACCAAATTATATTACATCAACAGAAATACCATTGGGGAATGCAAACCAAAAACCTTTATATAGCTTACCATTATTTTAAGATCAAGTGATAATACCATACTCTGAACCCAAAGACAAGGCATGGCAAAGGACAGACATGACATAACAATACCCATAGTTTAAACAGGATCATAAAAGTCACAAATCCCCAAGTCTAAGGAAACCAACCTACTTAACTTTACCTAAATAAACTTACAGGCACACACAGGCCTACACCTTAACCTACAATACACGAACAATATAGTCCAAAAAGTCATTATATATAATCATCAATTCAAAGTCCAAAGTATATTGTGACAAATCAATAATTGGCTAGGAACCAAGGGCAATATCATAAAATATTAAGAGTGTATAAACTTCATACAAACCTCAACAACTGGCAGTCGCCAAACCGTATAATAAAAATAAACAGGTATTAACAAATAAACCTACTAAATTCAAACCTATAAACTTGCAGGAACATTGAAACCAATACTATATTCAAAAAAATAATTTTTTTCATATAACCTATTGAGAAACGAGCAGGGTGACGTACGAGAGAGAAAGGCAAACTAATCAAATTCGGGAAAGGGCATCAGGAATCTTATTTTCGGAACCCTTAATGTGCTTTATCACCAATTTAAATTCTTGAAGAAAGAGAGCCCAGCGCAAGATCCTCTGGTTGGCCCCTTTCATCCGTTCAATAAAAACCAGTGGGTTATTGATCCAGTCCAGACCTCTATGGGAAAGAAAAATTAGTTACATAGGGTTTAAAGTGCATAAGGGTGCGGACCAAAGCAAGGGCTTCTTTTTCAATCGTTGAGTATCTTCTTTCTGCCGCCAATAACTTACGACTGAAATAAGATACTGGGTGAACTTCACCTTCCTCATTCCTTTGAAAGAGGACACCACCAATTCCTACATCACTGGCATCCACAGCAATGATAAATGGTCTTTGAAAATCTGGGGAAATTAAAATGGGGTTAGTCAACAACACAGATTTAAGCTTATTAAAAGCTTCCTCACACTGCTGCGACCAAAAGAATTTCTGACCCATTTTCTAGGAGTTTTGTAAGAGGATGAGCAAGGTCTGAGAAATTTCTAACGTACTTTCTGTAGTAGCCAATCATACCTAGAACCCTTCTCACCTCTCTGACATTACTTGGGCTTTTCAAATTAATAATAGCCTCGAGGTTAGCTTGTTTCAGAGCCACCTGACCCAAACCAACCTCGTGACCCAAATAACAAACCTTAGTCTTACCAAATTCACACTTGGCTAAATTTATAACCAAACCAGCAGACCTAAGAGCCTCAAATACTTTACGCAACCTTACCAATGTGTATGCCAGTCATTGCTATACACTACCAAATCATCAATATAAATCTCTGTTCCTTCTAAACCACAAATAACCCTATTCATCAGCCTCTGAAAAGTGCATGCTGCATTTTTCATCCCGAATGGCATAACCTTGCATTCATACAAACCAAAGGGAGTGACAAATGCAGAGATTTCACGGGCTCGATCAGACAACGGAACCTGCCAATAGCCTTTCAGTAAATCCAACTTTGTAATAAAATTGGCAGATCCTATCTGATCGAGGCAATCATCAATACGAGGCAAAGGAAAAGAATCATTCTTTGTATGGACGTTTACTTTCCTATAGTCCACACACATGCGGAACTTACCGTCTGCCTTTTTAAAACAAAAGAACTATAGGAGAACTCCAGGGACTAACAGAAGGCTGAATGAGGTCGTGCTCCAACATATAATCAATCTCCTTACTGACTATATCCCTTTACACGGGATTCAACCGATAAGGACTTTGCTTAACAGGAGGAGCACTTCCCACATCAACATCATGCTGAAGAAGATTAGTTCTACCTGGAGAATCCTGAAATAAATCTGTAAAGGAATAAATTAAATTAAGTACATCTTTTCTTTGATTAACATCCAAATGTTCCAAACCTTCCTGCAAGATTCCTAAAATTTTGCAAATTTTCAAACAAAGCATCGGAAGGAACTTGATACAATAAGTCATCAGATTCTTCAGGAGGAACATCTACTACTACCGATATCGTTCATACACAATTGCTAAAGGATCAACACTTTTACAATGATATGGCTTCAGTCTGTTTATATGATAAATTCTACACTTCTACTTGAGCCTGGAGCTTCATTCATAATTTACCTTGGACAACTTCCTCAATACCTTCCAGGGACCCTTATACCTTGGTTCAAGAAAAAATTGTCTGGGTCCATACTCAAAACCAAAACCAATTCTCCAGGTTCAAAAGAACGAGCTTTAGCTTTTCTGTCAAAATTATCCTTCATCACAGCTTGCGAATAACTCAGATTTTCCGGTGCAAAATTCCAAGCACTGAACAACCTCTTTTTCAAATCCTCTACAAATTCTCCAACTTTAACCTCTCCCCTTCGACCGACTGTAGCACTTCACTAAAAATTTCTAGAGGACCACGAACTTTATGACCGAATACCAATTCGAAGGGAGCTACACCAGTGGAAGAATTTGGATGATTCCTAAGAGCAAAGAGGGCAAAGGGAAGTGCTTTATCCCACTCACTACTTTGTTCGTAACAATGTTTTTTCAAAATGGATTTAAGGGTCTGGTGAAACCTCTCCACCACACCTTGACTCTCCTGGGTGATAAGGTACGCTGGTAATGTGCTGAATGGCCAGTTTCAGCACATTTACCTCTAAATACCTTACTCGTGAAATTTGTACCACAATCTGTCTGAATAACACGAGGGAGACCATACCTGGAAAAGAAAAATCCATTAATTTTTCAAAAACAACTTTAGATGTAATACGTCTCCATAGGGAATGCTTCGGGAAATCTAGAGGCTCTATCCATAATAGTTAATAAATAAACATAACCAGACTTGGTTTTAGGTAAAGGACCAACGACATCTATCACCAATTCCGAGAATGGTTCACCAATGGCAGGGATAGGATGTAAAGGAGCTTTGGGAATTATTTGATTTGGTTTTCCCATAACCTGACATACCTCACATTCCTTCACATAATGCTTCACAGAAGATTTCATCCCAGGCCACCAAAAAATACCTGCTAATTTTTGGAAAGTTTTCCATACCCCAAAATGGCCTGAAAGAGAAAATTGTTGTGAGCAAGATTCATTACCGATTCACGGAACTGGGACGGAACCACAATTTGTGCAATCTGAGAAGTCTTGCCCAGATCATCTGTCGAAGGACGACTAAACCTGTAAAGTAGACCCTTGGTTATACCAAACCGAGGTTTAGTCAAATCATTAATGTCTCCCAATTCAAAGTCAAATTCTTTTTTCTGGGCTTCAATAAAAGCCAATCTGTCCCAATCAGGTTTCAAATCATTAATAATAATACTATTACTACCACTATCTACTGACCCGGGCCTTTCTACATCTACTTCTAAACTACTAAGCATTAAATCATCATTGACATCAAGTAGATCAGCAGCTCTTGCTGCGGCACGGGTTGTTACAGCTATGGGACATGCATTAATAGACAATATGGGAAATAATTCCTGACCCTCACTATTGACCATATCATTGCCCAAAATACCGTCAATCCCAGGAATGGGGAGATTATCAACAACGGCCAACTCGGTAACCTTATCACATCCAGGAAAAGACAACCTGATGTCCACCAACGGAGCAGAAACAACAGTGTTCGGGAACCCTCCCAGAACAACATAATTCCCTGAATACACTCTACAACCTTTTAAGGTATCCCTCAACACAAGTGACCGAGCTGAACCAGTGTCCCTCAAGAACTTTACTTTGATAATCTTAGATCCAAGAACAATTCTACCTGGCCATACATATTTGTCAAAATTGAGTCAACTGTTTTTTATTAGAAGTGTCACTACTACTATTATCTACCTTACTACTAACTACAGATTTTTCCATTTGATTATCACAAGAACTGGACCTGTCAGAAATGAATGAAACAGGATTTTGGCTGTTTCTCTCAAGATATCGTCTACGGGCATTGCACTGGTTCTGGAAATGACCTGGCTTGTCACACCAAAAACAGGTTACTCTACGTCCAGTACCTCTGTTACCATATTATTATTTGTACCTTTGATTATTACCCGGAATTAGATGTACCTCTGTTAACAAAGACACGAGGGGGAGGGAACCCTCCTGAGACTCTACCAAACATTCTACCATCTGAAAAGAATTAGCATTATTATCTTGGGAATATTAGGAGTCAACGAAGGTGGTTCTCCCCTCCTTCCACTACTGTGGGCACAGGAAGAGGGATCATTTAAAACCCTGTACCCAAAGTTACCATTGCCAGAGCGATGGGTCAACACATATTCATCTGCCAACTGAGCAGCACTACTCAACTTCATAGCTTTGACCTCCTCAAGATGGACCCTCAACTCTTTGCTACATGCCTTTTTGAACTCTTCAAGGAGCAACAATTCCCGCAACGCTGCAAAAGACACCACTTGTCGGCTTTTCAGCCAGTCGTCAAATTGTTCCTCCTTGACCCGAGCGAATTCTACATAAGACTGTGAAGGATGTTTATTATAATTCCTAAATTTGAGGCGATAGGCCTCGGGAACCAGATCATAGGATTTTAATACCAGCGCTTTGACCTTATGATAGTCCCTGGCAATTCCCTCCTCCAAGGCATTGTTACACCCGGATAGCCTTGCCCACCAGCCTACATTGTTATATTAAAACAGTCCACATTTCAGAGGGCCAAGACAACCGGGCGGCAACACGCTCAAAGGCTTTGAAAAATTCAGGGACATTGTTTTCATCAAAGACTGGCACCAATTTTAGTGCTGCACCTAAATTAAACCGTTCCTGGAACATACCTTTAGGGGAACTGACCAAATTGGCTCCCTGTAACCTAGCCATCTCTATATTCAACTTCACCATCTCTAACTCGTGACGCCTCACCCGCTCGTTCTCCTCAAATTCTATTTTCTTTAATTCAATTCGTTTACAAATTAATTTATATTCTACCTCCTCCTTAGATTCACCCGAAGTATGAACAGAAGCCAGGGGTTCGACTGGCAAAGAATTAAGGGGGGGCAAAAATGGATTATTTGACACATTAGCCTTAGGTATATTCGAGGGACCTTCATAAATAATACCTGTACGAGGAGGATCCTCAAACAAAGTCAAACCAGCTCTCACGCTCAACCTATCCTCTTCCAAATCATCATTAATACTATCTTCACCATCACTTTCTACTTCACTTTCACTCACCAAATGTTCGGCCTCAGCTAAATCCTGGCAATCTTACCCTTCACAGCCTCCAAAATATCTCTCTTAGTACCCGCCGACTTCAGCGGAACACCCAACCACTGTGCACAAGCAACTAAATGTTTCCTATTTAAAACAGGCAAGTACTTTAGGCAGTCAGCAGACCCCAAAAATTCAGCTGGGTCAAAGTTAAACTCTTCCATCTTGGCCAAAAATTAATAACTCAGGGAGAAAGGCAATACTACAAAATAAATATTGAAGAGATCACCCAAGTGTCGCTCCACAGACCAAAATACCAGATACCCCTGAGTACATCAATCCTGTCACGGTCGCCAATTGTTACGACCCTTGTTGGGCCGTGGTGCAGGTTTGTCTGCACTAAAGGATGTACACTCAGTGTTGTTACAGAGTATCCAGCAAAAATGGTCAATGGAGACGAAAACACTCAGGAAAACTCAACAATATTTATTAACAAAGAAAAATAATCAAAGTCAACCTTGTGACTGCCAAGGACAAACTCTAGTCCTTAAATAATCCCTTGGGATTCCTAACTTCTAAAAAAACTAAGCCCTAAACAGAGATAATAGAGAGAAACACATGAATGCAAATACATCAAAATATAAAATATAACTGGCCAGATCAAAATGAATAAATTAACCAATACCTATAAACTAAATAGGATAGGAAGGAAGGCGAAGAGTAATAGTGAGAAAACACTTAATCTCCTACCTATGTTTATAATCTAAACTTAGTATTATATAAACAAATATAAAAGCCACGAGGCTGTTAACATCATAAGAATTTATAATTATAATCAAACAAACAAAAGGGCAAATCCCGGTAATCTTAATAAGAGCTCCGGCCGATTTTTTGTATAAATGTGTTTATACCTTGAAAGAAGATACTAAGTATGTTCTAAGGAAGAAGGAAATTAGTGGCGGAAAGTCCTATCGGTGTAGAAAACACAACTTAAATATTTGTACCTACAGAAAAAACAGAGTCCTTCATGTTGTTGTCTCTCTCGTATCACCTATGTTAATGAGCTCCTGTTCGTTCGTTTGTGTGCTGCGCAGTCTCAAATTGTCATGGGGAAACCACACCTTCCGAATGACGTCACGAAAAACACTCCACCCAAAAAGTGACATCATTATAGACAATATCCAATCGTAAAGAAGCACGTTTCAGTTTTCTCTGAAACATAAGAAAGCACAGTGTTTTCAGCCAATGGCAATATTTAATGTTACCAAGTCGTTTAATTTTTTCGGCAATAAACCTATTTTTCTTCCAATTAAGCGTACTTGCACTAGCGCCATGGCCGAATTAGCAGGACCGTGTACAAGCTCCGATTTTGTTGCCCAGGAAAGTTTCCCCACAGTGTGTGAAAATTGCTACGTGAATTATAGAGATTTCACAAACTATTATTATGGGCAATAGAAAGGCTCGTAACTTTTGCCCAAAATCACGGATTAATCAAGAGTGAACACATTTGCCCGACGTGTAAGGAAAAGTGCCGTCTTGACTTGAACAAAAAAGCCTTTCGGTGTGAAATAAAATACCTATGTAGTGTCAAAAAAAAAAGAGAAAAAAAAGGTGTAATTTTTTTGTCTCAATATTTAAAAACACATGGTTCTCAAAGTCTCACGTAGATATTGAACTAATCTAACATTTTGCTTCATTCTTTTCGTATCAGATTGGTTTTCTTATAAGTTTGCTAATTTTGAGCTTCATCTCAGCGATCCCACCATCAATGATTGGGCTTCATTTTGTAGGGAAGTAATAGTAAATTGGGTTATTTAAGGCGGTCCTCATAAAATTGGAGGGGAGGGTAAATAGTGGGAAATTGACGAATCAAAATTTGGGAAGAGGAAGAATAATGTGGGCAGAATTATAGAGGGTCAGTGGGTATTTGGGGGAATTTGTAGGGAAATTAGGGAGTTCTTTATGGTTCCTGTTGAACAACGAAACACTGAGGTTTTGCTTGCTGTCATTAAACAGTACATCGAACCAGGAACAACAATAATTTCCGGATTGCTGGAAAGCATACGATTGCCTGAAAAACGAGGGCTACAAACATTTACAGGTCAATCACAGTGTCAATTTTGTTGATCCACAAACTCGTGCCCATACCAATACGATAGAGAGACGGTGGAGAGAATGTCAAGAATTTAGTCCCAAAATATGGCCGCCGTAAAAAACATTTTGTTGGATATTTAGCCGTTGCATTATTTCAAATTGCACATTCAAGACCCCTTACGAAGGTTTCACGCCTTTGTGAGAAAGCTGCTGCTGAAGTCTATCCTCCACTGTAAGGTAAGCTATTTCCTGTATATATTTTGATTATCGTGTGAAATATGCTGCAGTATTGTCTCTCAGTTAGCCTACAATCGCTGCTCAAATTTTTTCGGAATTGTCATGAAGTGTGCAGGGAGGTAGTGCCCTAAGGGGGGGTCGCACAGGGGGGGCGAAGCCCCGCGCTAGGCCTAGGTAGGGGTACGGCGCTCTAGGTTAGGTTAGGTGGTTTTGTTTGGTTAGCTAGTGCCCTGGAAATCACTTTTCTCCTGCTCCCCCCCACCCAAAAACCCCGGTTCCCACTGGGGTTCCCCAAGATTGTTTGATGGGAACAAGGGTGTAATTGCTTGATGCCACCAATATTAATGATCAGTTTAAGCATAATCAATAAAAAATACATCGTCAAAAATATATATTCTAATGCAAACAAGAGACGGAGCTCTCCTTTAGATTTACCCAAATCCCAACTGTCTCAACAGTTCATTATAAGAGAACTATATATATAAATAATAATAACAACAACAAAAAATATCTCCTCACACTCAGAAGGGGAGTCCGTGATCCAGGACTAATAATAAAGGTCTTGCCTTACAGTAGGCCGTGATCCAAATAATTTCAGAACTCTGCTGACAGGGGAGTACAGAAGCACCAGGAAGGAGGAGTCGAGAGGTCCTGCACGACCATACAAAAAGGAACGCTTACCTGGGATCTGTCTCCTACTTGACTTCTGACGGGCATCAAGGCCCCCACAGCTGCAATAACCAAGGCGTCCTGGAAAAGCAAATGCTTCTAACACTAGGAAAACTCTTCCACTGAGGTGGCAGTGAGATAAGTCCGCAGGTGGCACAAATCACCTGCAATACAAGCAGGACGTAACACCGCAGGTGGCCAGAAGCGTACCTGCGAAGGACAGCACTCAAGTACAGCGTACACAACACCGCAGGTGGCCAGATGTGTACCTGCGAAGGCGCTCAAAGTACTCCCACAAAAGCGTCCCCCCCAAAGATAAAAATAATATAAGAGCGGCAGCTAAAAAGCAGAGCACAAGGGACAGCCTCTGTAGATAGCCCGAACTGTCTGCCCAAACACTCGCTCTGTCTCTTCTCACCTCCTTCACCGAGGGCTCCAGTCACGTACCCAAACGTAAACAAAAAGATACGAGTGTTAAAAGGGTAATTCAAAAATTTTAACGAGCGGGGAGGAGGCGCAAAATCACCACACTAAAACTTAACTTCCGTAATATATACAATACAAATTTCCTTAAAAATAAATACTTAAATACTAAATGCCTTAATATTAAATGTTAACAAAATCACAAGGTTGACTAAAAACTGAAAAATTACGTTAACATCTGATAACCCCTCTTGGCTAGTGGTGGCCTTTGACTCTGAGCAGCGACGAGACAACCTTCTCTGTAGTTAACTGGATACACAAGTGATAAGCCCGTCGTTTATCCCGATATTTCATTCATAAACTACAAAGATTTCGGAGACCCCATTTAAGCCGTTAGCTCATTTCATCCTACATTACTCAGTTGAATCATTGCAATGCTACTATGTGCCTGAATACATTCCATTCCATAACAAATATTGCGAAGAGAGAGAGAGAGAGAGTGGGAAATGCATGAATGGAAAGACGGTGAAGTGATGTTTAAAGAATGAAGAAAGGTAGGTGATAGAGATAAACACCCCAAGAGTGCTTATCCGAATGTATTAGTAAATCTAGACCAGCTGTGTCCTAAAATTCAAAAATTATGGGAGATTGTAGGAAACTCTTGTTCCAAGTCCATACCAATCAGTTGTTGGATTTAAAGATATTGGCTAAAAAAGATGACTAAAACTTCCTGAATTGCATAGTAGGTGATTTCGAAAAGCCTGTGTAATCTGAAGTACTATTTTATATTCTGTGGATCGGGCTACTTTCATAACCAACAGAAATACTTATTTGCAGAACGCTTTGGAAAGAGAACTTCAAAATTCACTTAGATATTGCCTTCCATAGAGACAAAATAGTTTTATTATTATTAGTTATTTTATTAATTATTATTATTATTAGTTATTATTATTATTATTATTATTATTATTATTTAGTATTATTTTATTATTATTTTAATTAATTCGAAGGAATGAGCCCATATCCATATGGAACAGTCACACAGGGGCCATTGAATTGAAATTCAAGCTTCCAACGAATATGGTGTTCATTTGAAAGAATGAAGGTACTATGAAATACAGAAAGAAGAGATCGGTTATTAGAAAAAGATAAATTAATAATCTAATAGATAAATATAAAGAACTTAGTCGACTAAAGCGTGAAGGGTTTTGGGTAGTTATGTTTCGCATCTTCGTTAGAACTCTTGAGGCTCTAATTACCAACCATCCTCAGGAAGACTGTTCCACAGTCTGACAGAGAGAGGAATAAGAGATTCAAGGCATTTCAGTGGCATGTTTTATCTTTTGTTTGACCAACTAATAAGTTAATGGGTTTCGTATCCTAGTCTCATTTTCTATGTTGCCAATTTTCTGTAGAAAAAAAAGTGGTTTCATGGATGAAAAAATTGGAGATAAATTGATGAAAAGTACATCAAAAGCGTTAGTTTAAATACCATAAAACGACGCACAGCTAGAAAATAGGTGAATAACTAATTTCAAAACTGAAGTAACATCACCCCGTTCATTCCCTCTTGCAGCTCTGGAGACATCACTAGGCAAAGGAGCATCTCATCTCGAGGCGTTTCTCTAGTCGCAGGTTCTCGCTGTCCGAGATGACGCCTCACTGAAGAATTGGGTCAGGCAGTCAAGTTGTAAATCTCGAGTGATGGACGTTTGGAACGATGCTGCGAATCTCGGCCGAGACGAACCACTCGGGGTCTGGGAGGGATTGTCAGTGGGATAAAGTCTTACGTGTAAAATCTTATTTAGTGAGGAACAAGTCTTAACAAATGTATTGGCCTGGAATGGGTTGAAGACGATTATAATTATAATTTGTTTCTCTCAGTCAACAGCGCAACTGAAATCTGTGTTATGTGATGCATAATACCAAACACTGCTATTTTCAAGCACCTAAATTCCCATTGGCATACTTATCAGTAAAACAGCGAAGGAAAACCAACTGGGTTTGGAGAGGAAGGCAAGAAAGCATCGGATGTTCTTCGATAATGAAGAAATATTTAACCTTAACTAGAAAGCTCTGAATAAGATTGTCCCCAGAAGTGGACGCCATCTAAGTTCTTTAGCCTTTTGTTTTGGTCTTTTAATGAAACAATGATCAGTTCATTAACGTTTGAATTATTTTCATTTTAATGTCACCCCATTATGGTCAGTAATATTTGAGTAAGTTTACCAGTATTTTAGTTTTGGCAGCTAGTGTACTCTAGTCATTTTACTAAAAATGGCAAAAATAAAGCCACAATCCTGTACTTACGATACAAAAGTCAAAGTTGACAATAATATAGCTGGGACCTTTCCACAGCTAAGTAGGTCCTGGAAAGGTACTTCGGTGTAATTGGAACTTTGATCTTTTCCTTGTAGGACAGGATTTTAAGCTTTCCATTAAGTGCTTATGTTATTTGGCAGTCTGGTTGAAATAGTGATGATAACACCTATTAGTATCAACTGCAGTGGAGCTGAAATGTTCCAAAATACCATTTATCTATCACGAAAATATAACAAAGCTTTTTATTTTCAATTAAGATTATGCGAAGGCATCTACCCAATCAGGATTATGCAAATGGACCTGTTTCTATCCAGCGGAGAAAATCCCTCAATGCAATGTGTACTGATGTGGTTAGTTTTATCATAATTTCGAGAGAAAAATATCTATCTTCTATCTATCTATCTATCTATCTATCTATCTATATATATATATATATATCTATCTATATATATATATATATATATATATATATATATATATATAATAGTATATATATATATATATATATATGTGTGTGTGTGTGTGTGTGTGTGTGTGTGTGTGTGTGTGTGTGTGTTTGCATATTAAACGAATCTTTAATTATTTCTGGTAGGTGCTACAACAAGAACAGTCCTCCGTTTCTGATGAATACGAATTTGTTGGGGAACCTGTTCTAAAACTAGAAACATTAAGAAATAAATAAAAAATTACCCACACACACACACACCATTAGATTGTGGATCAGCCTCCCTAAGGATGTTTTGCGATTGCAATTGCAATTGCAAACTCAAACTTTCAAGCAGAGATGCAACTCATTACTACTCGAAAACAATTCGCCTCATATTTTCTCATTCATTCATTTCTCAACTTATTTAATTCTTTGTTCTTTTTCTTTTCTAGTAAGTAATCGCTTCTTTCTGGATTTCTCATTATCTTCTGTAGCTTTTTTCAAATGAACTCTTTGTTCTTTGGAAGCTTGAATTTCAGGTCAGTATGTGTGTATGTACATTGTATGTGTATATGTATGTATGTGTGCATGCATGGATGCACGCATGTGTATATATCTAGCAAAGGCGGTTGACTGTTGAAATTTATCAGTTTGCTGGAGAATATACCTGAGTCCATATTCTTAAGCATATTCCAGTTATCATCCCATCGTCTTACTTGCCCTGAACTACTTTTGGATAATTAGCGTATAGTAAAATTTTGTCATAGTATTTGTCATCATTATTTATCAAAATGTTTTTACCTTACTGTGGAACAACAACAAATGTAGCAGTAAGGTGTTAGGTTTAAACACATAAACTAGAAAACATTGCATTTACACAAACAACCAAGTACTTCAGAAAAGCTAAGATATGTAAGGGAATAAACAGAAACTAAAGGCTCCTTTTGCAACGTACAAGTCAGATCTAACAATAGGTAACCTTTACGAAAGATTTGCGGACGGTAAAGTAGCACTGCAAATTGTGCAACTAGGCATATTCTCTCTCTCTCTCTCTCTCTCTCTTTTCTTGAGTTGTTTTTTTGATCTCAATTATAAGTTTATAATAGTTGTGGACGGACCACAGATTATACATAAAAGATAAAAATAAATAGGTAATAAATCCATATGAATGTGGTCAACGGCCTCGGTATACAATGAGAGGGAAAGCTACAAAGAGCTGTCTGTGAAAGTAGTTACTAATTAGTATTCCATTTCCATAATGAATGAGGGAAGGGAGCCGGTGTTCATTTGGATTTACTATTATTTTATTTTTATACGACGGACCCAAAGGACGCTTTGTGTGCGAAAGTCCTAAATTAGTATCATTCGGTAGGATGCCGTCATATTTAAAGGTATATAATTAATACATTGAATGAAACACTCGTTTTGCGTAAAAATTTGTTTATGGAATGCACGTCAATCTTTTCGAGTGTACCGATGGGTAATGTGGTTTTCAGTTATTCCTGTCATTTCGTTTCATTTAATCCGAACTCTTGCCTTTTCGGACGCTGAAGGGAACCCCAGGAAGGGCGCCCCACAAGTAACAACTTTAGTGATTAAATCATCTCGGAATCCTGCCGTCTTCTCTTCTCGAATGCGGAAGTGCCGTCACTGTACCTCACGGAGTGCACTGTAAGCTTTGCAGGTTCCTTGCAGCAGTCCCTTCGGCCCCTAGCTGCAACTCCTTTCATTCCTTGTACTGTATCTCCGTTCATGTTTCTTTCTTTATCCATCTTGCTGTTCACCCTCTCATAGCAATTATTGTTCCATAGTGCAACTGCGAGGTTTTCTTCCTGTTTCCCTTCCAGTGCTGAATGAATCATAGGTCCCAGCGCTTGGCCTTTGGCCTCAACTCTATACTCCATTCCACGAAGACAGTGGATGGACGGCGCTGGATGGATTTGTCTCTCAGAAATGGCGGGGAAATG
Source organism: Macrobrachium nipponense (assembly GCF_015104395.2). NCBI lineage: Eukaryota > Metazoa > Arthropoda > Malacostraca > Decapoda > Palaemonidae > Macrobrachium > Macrobrachium nipponense. Next base: position 56,241,178 of record NC_087214.1, on the reverse strand, counting down.
CTTCGATCAAGGCAGAGCGGAGGGGAATTCGCGTTCAGCGTCATGTTTTTACTCTGTAGTAAGTTCCTTTTTTTTTCTTTTTATATAGTCTATTAGGCTTACGTTATTTGCGCTTGAAGTTGTATTTTCTTGATGTATGTTTTCTTTGTAGGCCATGTACTTGCAAGAACAGAAGAGATACCCTCTTTATTTTGTATTGTGTCTCTTTGTGGACAAATTTGTAATAATAACTGTATATTTTTTGTCAATAAAGTAACTAACTATCTTAGTCTGGTAGTAACTTGTGGAAAAAGCAAAGTTCCCCTGGAAAGGAAGTTGTTCCCTACACGAGAGGTTAATGAACAAAAGGATCTAAAAGGATTCTCTCTGAGGTAGATGGAGCCTCTGTCAGTGTGGCGACTCCTCTGAAAGTAGCTGAATGGCGGGGCAGGAGAGGCCAGATCTTTCACGCAGGTTTGTAGAAGTGGCTGCTGAGGATGTTACTACGTAGAACTATCGGGAGGGGAGGACATGGAAACGACAGTTGCTGCTGGAACTGCACGTGGGATACACCACATAGGGTGTACTGCTGAGGTCACTGTAGGCATACCTTTATTTCAGTTCCCCCTCCTTCCTATGATCTGGCTGTTTGACCTCGCTAATTATTACTTCTTAGTGTAACTGTTGGGTTTTCCTCTCTTGGCTGGGTTTGGGGACAAAATTTCATGAATGAATAAATAAATAACGAGTGAGATGTAGTGCATGATGACGAGAAGAGCAGTGTGAGTTTTGATATTGAAGCTTTCTTTAGATCAAGTGTGTCCTGTGAAACTGCTGAGTGTGAAAGTATGAGGAGGAAAAGCTGTATTTGTGAGAAAGTCACGAATTGACGAAAAGGGAAATGGGTAGACTAAGACGGAAGCATTCTTTCAGTAGGAGCAATGAATGGGAAGCAAGTTAACAATAAAGAAATATTAAGTGAATCCTGAAATATAAAAGTATGACGAAACAAAACCAAATTAACTATACAATCAATCATATTTCGAACCAAAATAGAATCACGCATATTAAATTAATGCTAATAAAATACTTTAAAAAACATGTTTTTAATGTAAATATGTAGTTATACTCGTATATAACAGACAGTCAATTCTCGGTACATTTATTGGTATTTGAAAGCTTATCATAATTCATAGATACTGTCTTGCACGCTTCCCTATCTATGACGTTTATCTCGAAATTGTGATTGTTTAACAATCAGTCATCGAGTTGTATTTTTGTAACATTTTTTGGTATAATCCTTCGATTGTCTTGTCGCTCATATTTGGTAAGACCTCTTAACTATTGTTTGATAGGTCTACTAATTCTTCGTTGTGTGGGATTCCAGGTACATATCTTTTTTCCTTTGTCATCGCAATCTGTCCATTTATACGAGCTTTCCTTTGTAAACTTATTTTTAATTTCTTCAGTCCGCTAAGTAAAGGGCAAGAATTCGAAAGGCCCAGCAGAACTCCATTCTTGTTTTTCTTTTCTTCGTGGAATATATATCATATATATATATATATATATATATATATATATATATATAAATATATATACTATATATATAGTATATATTATATATATATATTATATATTATTTTATATATATATATATATTATTCATATATATATATATATATATTTTATATATATATACATATATATATATATATATATATATATATATCTATATATATATGTATATATATAATATATAGATAGGTATATATTATATTATATATATATTATATATATATATATATCTATATATATATATATATATTCTTTATTTAATAAATACAACACTCCTTATACTTACTGTATGAATATTATCAAACAATTTTTAATCTCTACAATTTTTATGACTATGTTTTAAAAGCCTATCATTAATCTACACACACACATACACACACACACACACACACACACATATATCTATATATATATATATATATATATATATATATATATATATATATATATAATGCTAACTTATCTTTTACTGATAGATTACGTCATTACATCGCAATGCATTGAAAACGGGTCTCTCACTGTGCGAATGGCAAGAGCTAACGTACCGTGTTATTGCATTTAGCGGAAGATTGACACAATTCAACTTTATCCATTAAGTGACCTACTTCATTTCCTATTTCCGTTAAAATGTCAAGAAAATAATTATGCATTACTCTCTACACCACGTATCCATTTCATGTTATTTTTGGGAGCTCTGTCGCTGGAAAATGTAAAACTATTCCTGCAGTTTTTCAACATTCTACCAGTTGCTCCACAAATCTTGAAAACGGTTGCTGGTCAACGGTAACTCGTGTCATATCGCAATGTCATCAACTTATCCCACTTATTCCATACATATCACAAACAAGTTAAGAAGACAGGTAACGACAATAAGTGTGGGATGAACCTTCGACAAATGTTGGGTAATCGTAAGTCGTTGACTTGTTTCAGTCTGTTTGTGATATTAATGATATGTTGCTGACGTGTGTATTGTGACATTTTTGACTGCACTGCGGAGACAACCCTTGCAAGCGAAGGTATCACGAATCTCGAGGGTCTTCACTAGGATTTCGTCATTTCAAATGCAGAAGTTGATCATCATTGCTTCACATAATTCTGTTCTTAGGAGACGTACTTCGGTATCCTCCATTCTTTATGTTTCTGCAGTGATTCGAGATCTTTCTCTGGGACGTGATGACGTTTTTTATACTGTATTAATTAAAAGATTTCTAGCACGAAAGAATGAGATCTCCTCAAATACTATACTATATGCAAAAATGATTATGAAATTCTAAAACCAAATGAAAACAATAATCCTGAAAATAACCTAACATTGAAAACTTACTGGCACTACTTGAATCAGGCAAAATTTGTTTTAATATGAAAAAAGAAAAAATTTATTATCAAGAATGTTAGGTATCAAACAAAGCAGTTTTGTTGGACGAACAGTAACAAACAGTTTCTCTCTCTTCTCTCTCTCTCTCCTCTCTCTCTATCTCTCTCTCTCTCTCTCTATCTCTAAGAAACAGTGGCCTCAAACGAGGAACCCCCAATTCGATAAGTGATAAGCAGAAGAAAGAAAAGCAGCAAGAGAGCGTTCCCCTAAAACCCAGTTGACCACTGGAAGAAGTAAACAAGTGTTCAAACCGAAGTGAAACTATTCAAATCAACCCTCCCTGTAACATTATGGTCAAACACCCGTCCCCCCCCCCCCACCCCCTCCCCCGACTCTCCTCACCTTCCGCTCCACTCCGCAAAGGACACTGGAGTGGGTTAGACGGACTCTTTGAGAGTGCTTGAACTCCACTTATTGGAGGCAAATGGCTCCAGCAAACTTTGCCGTTTAATGCTGAACTAGGAGCGATCAGAGCAAAGTTGGATGTTCCCGTAACTTTAAATAGAAGCCTTTGACCATTCCTGAAGCTAAATGAGGAAGGGCAGAAATATAAAAACCCAAGACAGGCATAATGCATACTCGCCTTCACATTGGTAGTTTCTCCGTCTTCCCACAGGGCCTGGTTTTTCCTCAGTGTCCCATTGGGCAGGGTTTCTCCTCAGTCTCCCGCAGGGAGGGCAGGGTTTCTCTTTAGTCTCTTCCCGTAGGGCAGGGGTCACCGACCTGCCGCTCAGGAGGCACAGGCGCTCCCAGACCATTAACAGTTTCTCTTTAGGCCTGGCCCGAAGGATTAGATATTTTTTACGTGGCTAGGAACCAGTTAGTTACCTTTGATTCCACGTCGGCAGAGTGGAGAATCAAACTCGCAAGTTATTGAATCGGTAGGCGAGCACACAACCAACTTAACAACGAGGAACTTTTTTTTTTTTTTTGATGAGATATAAACAGTTTCTAAGGTAATTTTGCCACTGTGGCACAGACAGCTATATTATTATGATTCTCTAAATAAATGGCTCATATAGTTCTAGCTTCAGAAGTTGGTGACCCCTGCCAGTAAGGGTATTGCTGTCAGTGTACCTCATGCTGGCCACTGTAGGCATGGCTTGAGGCTCTTTGCAGCATCCCTCCGGCCGCTAGCTGCAAACCCTTCCATTCCTTTTAACTACACCTCCATTCGTATTCTTTTTCTTCCATCTTACTTTCCATCTTCTCCTGACAATTATTTCATAGTGCAACTGCGAGGTTTTCCTTCCTGTTACCCCTTAGAACTACTCAACTCTTTAAGTTTCCCTTTCAGTTCTGAATGCCCTCATAGCCCCCAGCTCTTGGCTATTGGGCCCAAATTTCATATTTCTTTCCATTCTCCTCAGGCAAAAAACAAAATCGTGTGTGCGGCAAAGTGCTATGACGCTCAAAATCTTACCTAGCTGAAATAGCTTCAGGAGAGAGAGCTTCATTTGCCCAGTAGTGCGTAATGGTTACAGTGTAACCTTGGCTTTGTGAAGCGTTTTATTTTCTCTGTGGGACTTTTCAACTCCTGTAGGTGATTGTG
>NC_087214.1:56234771-56236197 GCF_015104395.2 Macrobrachium nipponense | reverse complement strand
CACAATCACCTACAGGAGTTTGAAAAGTCCCACAGAGAAAATAACCGCTTCACCAAAGCCAAGGTTACAATTGACTTGTTTAACCATTACCGACCTCACTGGGGCCAAAATGAAAGCTCTCTCTCCTGAAGCTATTTCAGCTAGGTAAGATTTTGACGTCATAGCACTTTGCGCACACACGATTTTGCCTAGAGGAGAATGGAAAGAAATATGAAATTTGGGCCAATAGCCAAGAGCTGGGGGCTATGAGGGCATTCAGAACTGAAAGGGAAACTTAAAGAGTTGAGTAGTTCTAAGGGGTAACAGGAAGGAAACCTCGCAGTTGCACTATGAAATAATTGTCAAGGAGAAGATGGAAAGTAAGATGGAAGAAAAGAATACGAATGGAGGTGTAGTAAAAGGAATGGAAGGGTTTGCAGCTAGCGGCCAGAGGGATGCTGCAAAGAGCCTCAAGCCATGCTACAGTGGCCAGCATGAGGTACACTGACAGCAATACCCTTACTGCAGGGGTCACCAACTTCTGAAGCTAGAACTATATGAGCCATTTATTTAGAGAATCATAATAATATAGCTGTCTGTGCCACAGTGGCAAAAATTACCTTAGAAACTGTTTATATCTCATCAAAAAAAAAAAAAAAAAGTTCCTCGTTGTTAAGTTGGTTGTGTGCTCGCCTACCGATTCAATAATTGCGAGTTTGATTCTCCACTCTGCCGACGTGGAATCAAAGGTAACTAAACTGGTTCCTAGCCACGTAAAAATATCTAATCCTTCTTCGGGCCAGGCCTAAGAGAACTGTTAATGGGTCTGGGACGCCTGTGCCTCCTGAGCGGCAGGTCGGTGACCCCTGCCCTACGGGAAGAGACTAAAGAGAAACCTGCCCTGCGGGAGACTGAGGAGAAACCCTGCCCAACGGGACACTGAGGAAAAACCATGCCCTGTGGGAAACGAGGAGAAACTACCAATGTGAAGGCGAGTATGCATTATGCCTGTCTTGGGTTTTTATATTTCTGCCTTTCCTCATTTAGTTCAGGAATGGTCAAAGGCTTCTATTTTTAAAGTTACCGGGACATCCAACTTGCTCTGATCGCTCCTAGTTCAGCTTAAACGGCAAAGTTTGCTGGAGCCTCCAATAAGTGGAGTTCAAGCACTCTCAAGAGTCCCGTCTAACCCACTCCAGTGTCCTTTGCGGAGTGGAGCGGAAGGTGAGGAGAGTCGGGGGTGAGTCGGGGGAGGGGGACGGGTGTTTGACCATAATGTTACAAGGAGGGTTGATTTGAATAGTTTCACTTCGGTTGAACACTTGTTTACTTCTTCCAGTGGTCAACTGGGTTTTAGGGGAACGCTCTCTTGCTGCCTTTTCTTTCTTCTGCTTATCACTTATCGAATTGGGGGTTCCTCGTTTGAGGCCACTGTTCTTAGAGAGAG
>NC_087214.1:56219771-56229771 GCF_015104395.2 Macrobrachium nipponense | reverse complement strand
ATAAAAATAACCATATCAGTACACATTACATCGAGGGATTTTCTCCGCTGGATAGAAACAGGTCCATTTGCATAATCCTGATTGGGTAGATGCCTTCGCATAATCTTAATTGAAAATAACAAAAAGCTTTGTTTTATTTTCGTGATAGATAAATGGTATTTTGGAACATTTCAACTCCACAGCAGTTGATACCAAAAGTTTTATCATCACTATTTCAACCAAACTGCCAAATAACATAAGCACTTGATGGAGAGCTTAAAATCCTGTTCTACAAGGAAAAGATCAGAGTTCCAATTACACCGAAGTACCTTTCCAGGACCTACTTAGCTGTGAAAAGGTCCTGGCTGTATTATTGTCAACTTTGACTTTTGTATTGTAAGTAAAGGATTATGGCTTTATTTTTGCCATTTTTAGTAAAATGACTAGAGTACACTTGCTGCCAAAACTAAAATATTACTGCCCATAATGGGGTGACATTAAAATGACAATAATTCAAAGGTTAATGAACTGATCATTGTTTCATTAAAAGACCAAAACAAAAGGCTAAAGAACTTAGATGGCGTCCACTTCTGGGGACAATCTTATTCAGGGCTTTTTAGTCAAGGTAAATATTTCTTCATTATCGAAGAACATACGATGCTGTTTTATTGATAAATATCCCAATGGGAATTTAGGTACTTGAAAATAACAGTTTTTGGTATTATGCATCACATAACATAGATTTCAGTTGCGCGGTTGACTGAGAGTAACAAATGTTCAGCGTACTATCCTATAATTGTCTTCAACCCATTCCAGGCCAATAAATCTTTTAAAACTTGTTCCTCACTAAATTGGATTTTACACGTAAGACTTGATCCCACTGACTTGACCCTGTGGTAGGGGTGTAAGAATACCGTAGGTCCTGCGAATCGTAAAGTCGATTAAAAGAACAGCTGCTGCCTTGCAGTCGTACTTTTGAGTAAAAGGGTGTGCCCAATGCTAATAACTGTGGTTGATGACAGCAAGGGCACGCCGTCGTAAAAACACCCTTTGTCAAACAATAAACCATGCCTGATGATTCTTTTGATAGAAGGAGAAGGCGCATCAGGCAACCGACCCCTTAATGCAGAGATAACGATGCGAAATAGGAAGACTTTATGCCACTGACAATCCCTCCCAGACCCCGAGTGGTTCGTCTCGGCCGAGATTCGCTGCATCGTTCCAAACGTCCATCACTCGAGATTTACGACTTGACTGCCTGACCCAATTCTTCAGTGAGGCATCATCTCGGACAGCGAGAACCTGCGACTAGAGAAACGCCACCAGATGAGATGCTCCTTTGCCTAGTGATGTCTCCATAGCTATAAGAGGGAATGAACGGGGTGATGTTACTTCAGTTTTGAAATTAGTTATTCACCTATTTTCTAGGTGTGCGTCGTTTTAACTTATTAGTTGGTCAAACAAGAGATAAAACATGCCACTGAAATGCCTTGAATCTCTTATTCCTCTCTCTGTCAGACTGTGGAACAGTCTTCCTGAGGATGGTTGGTAATTAGAGCCTCAAGAGTTCTAACGAAGATGCGAAACATAACTACCCAAAACCCTTCACGCTTTTGTCGACTAAGTTCTTTATATTTATCTATTAAATTATAAATTTGTCTTTTTTCTTATAACCGATCTCTTCTTTCTGTACTTTCATAGTACCTTCATTCTTTCAAATGAACCACCATATTCCGTTGCGGAAAGCTTGAATTTCAATTCAATGGCCCCTGTGTGACTGTTCCATATGGATAGGGGGGCTCATCCTCGGAATTATATAATAAAAAATAATAATAATAATAATAATATAATATTAATAATAAACTATTTCTCTATCGAAGGCAATATCTAAGTGATTTGAAGTTCTCTTTCCAAAGCGTTCTGAACAAATATGTATTTCGGTTGGTTATGAAAGCAGCCCGATCCACAGAATATTAAATAGTACTTCAGATTTCACAGGCTTTTCGAAATCACCTACTATGCAATTCAGGAAGTTTTAGTAATCTTTTTTAGCCAATATCTTTAAATCCAATCAACTGATTGGTAAGGACTTGAAACAAGAGTTTCCTACAATCTCCCATAATTTTTGAATTTTAGAACACAGCTAGTCCAGACTTACTAATACATTCGGATAAGCACTCTTGGGGTGTTCATCTCTATCACCTACCTTTCCTCATTCTTTAAACATCACTTCCCCGTCTTTTCATTCATGAATTCCCCACTCTCTCTCTCTCTCTCTCTGTCTTCGCAATATTTTGTTATGCAATGGAATGTTTTCAGGCACATAGTAACATTGCAATGTTTCAACTGAGTAATGTAGGATGAAATGAGCTAACGACTTACATGGGGTCTCCGAAATCTTTGTAGTTTATGAATGAAATATCGGGTTAAACGACGGGCTTATCACTTGTGTATCCAGTTAACTACAGAGAAGGTTGTCTCGTCGCTGCTCAGAGTCAAAGGCCACCACTAGCCAAGAGGGGTCCACAAGCAGCGCCCCCAACCCCCATGGCAGAACGAAACTGATTTTTTTAAAGCCTTGACATGTTTATTATGCAAATCTGAGTGGTAACAGTGTATAAACTGGGATGCAATGTGTCATTTTTACATATTTTCATAGGTACCCTCATCCGTGACAGCTGTTCTAAAACGATGCATTAAAACGAGTATGTCACCATATCTATGGTTCTAATTATCATAGAATCATTATCTTGGTTTTTCAGGTCAGGGAATCCATTGGTGAACATTTTAGTCACCCATCACTGACCATTTTTAAGAAATTTGAGGTTTCAGTTGCATAAACTCTTATCTTATGAATCTGATATTCACTTTTTCATCTTCAGTCTAAGGGACAGAAAATTTACGCCTAACATTAAATCATGTCATTTAAAATTGTCTGACTTCATTTCGACTTTTCTTTGCAGGTGATGAAGAAGATTGAGAAGATTGAGAAGATTGAGAGGTGAAGCAATGTCAGACAGTGACAGGACTGATTCTGCGTCTGGAGGACCTCCATGCAAATCGGAGGAGGATTAAGCAGTATACATCAACATACCAAGTACCAATGGGTGGGAATTCATCGTGGGGGGGATTGAAAACAGACAAGTATGGTGAAATAAAACTATTTCTTCCAAAGTAAATGCCGAGGAAACATTTGCTAAACTGCAAGAAATAAAAAGTAGGAGACTTGCTAAGCCGTTAACTTCAAATACAGAAAGACAGATATCTGTAATAAAATTCCTGACAAGTTATCGTCTCATCATGATTATCACAGAAAATGCTATAAGAGGTTCACTATGAATTTGAATCGTCTTGCTCAAAAAACAGACGAACAAGGTGCCCCATCTAGGGCCAAGAAAACAACTGGAGACAATATAATCTTCACACCTGATTGTATATTCTGTAACTCTGATAAACGCAAGAAGATAAAAGTAAAAGGATGTTGGACTACTGAAGTCTTTTGTCAGTTTGAATTTGGAGGATGGCAAAATCTGAACCTTCTACTCACTAGATAAGAGGCAAAGATCTGTTTGCATGTGAAGCAAAGTATCATCAATCATGTATGAATATTATACCCTGTTCAACATCCAAAAAGTTAGCGAGGTGACAATGAAGAACAGAGAAACAAGACAGCTGGCATTGGAATAGTCTCACAGTTTTGCTTTCAACAAAGTCTATAAGGTCATAGAGCAAGAGGTCCTTATCAGCAACAGTGTTGAAACTTTGCGACCTGAAGGAACTGTATACAGGTCTTCTTAAGCATACCAGGGCGCTTTTCCTAAGCGGAATATCATGGTTGCCATCCTTCGTTAAATCTGACAACTCAGCGTCGAACTGAATACATCCTCTCATCCAGCTGATCCGATATCTGCGTTGTTCTTATGCCAGATTGCTTCAACGACATATCTCTGCTATTATATGGTGGACTCAAATCATCTTCTTGGCCCATATTAAGGTCCCAGGGGGCAATAAAGTGATACGTAGTAGGCAAACATTGCGGTGGGAGCACTGACCAAAAAATAAATACAGCCGCTATTAAACCTCCAAGCAAGTGACAGCGCTCTCTCCTTGTCAGTGTCAAAGCACCACCCTTTTCTCTAATGTTGTAGGCAGCCCGATGCACTGACGAAATTTCTTCCCAACTTTCCATTCCTTCAAAATCGACAAGATGTTATGCCGCTTGATGCTAAGCGGCCTAATATCTTGTTTAGTACTGAAATAATAATGAATTTTGTTTTTTGCAGCTCGCATACCATAAACCTTGAAAATTTACTGCCATAGCAAAAGGCTTAAATTAAATAATAGCCAAAAGGTTTTCTTCCATTTTTTATGGAATTCTTTGTTTACAATAACACTGGTTATGTCAGGAGAGTTAAGCACTTACTTCCCTTCAGCACAGCACTTGCAAATATACACAATAAAATTTTTTTCTGACATTGTTTAGCTTTCTTTATACAAAGTGGAGGGGGTACATTACTGACATTAAAAATACCCGAAAGGATACGTGGTGAAAAAAAGGTTGAAAATCCCCGGTGTAGACGGCCCTTGACACTGGTAACGCTCGTGTAGTTCAAATGAGTGGTTTTCCATTGAAAAGCAAGGGAAGACACCTCACCCTGTCAAAGACAACGTCAGGAACACGACGTTTTTAGCGCTCGTGTATCCAGACCCTAAAGGTAGGTATGCTCTACCATTGTCTTTACATAATCACAATTACACGGCACATCTATAGATGCAGGACAGCGTTATTCATGGAACGAGCAGAACACACACACATACACAAACACACACACACACACACACGTGGAATTATAAAGGAAAATGATCAGCTGTTTTGGCTGACCATATCGCTTTTTTTTACTTATGAAATCTCTAAGAATCTCTCTCTCTCTCTATCTCTCTCTCTCTCTCCCATGTACAGGCACTAAATCCATGCAAGAAATAATGTTCTGTATGCAATATTTTCTAGCAACGTAAATATTTCCTTTATAAAAAGAAGAGGGAAAAAAACAGGTGCTCCCTTTACAACATTCCACCGGAATAAATGTTTTGAAACTTTTCCATTAATTTACTTTCCCAGAGCATTTTACATTTCCTCTTTTCTTCCCACCGCTTTGGCAGCCGCATAGGAAGAAGAAGAAGAAGAAGAAGAAGCGGGAAAACAGAGCGATAAATCCGGGCAGACGTTCTTTTAATGTCTCTCGGACGCAAATGCTGCGACAGCGGACTTTAACTGGCTCGAATTTCCCCCATTTCAGATTGAGAATGGCTGCGCAACGCTGCCTTCACTTGTTTCGCTTCTCCCCAATATCCTCCTTATCCTCTGGCTAATGGCTTCTTCAATACAGAGGTATCATGGCTATAGAAATGTGAGTTTAATTTTTGAAGCCTCTTGCGTTTTTCCGTCTGGTGTGGTTCGTCTGCTTATGTTCGTTTGAACGCACAGTAGATCTACCTGTGAAGGTTCACATAAGGCTTTATCTGTTCTTTTCTTATCTTTATTTGTTATTCCAGTTTTTTTTTTTCACTTTTGTCATCGATGATGAAACTGGGTCTATTAAGAATAATAACTTCAGACTATGATTGATAAATTTCATTAATTTTCTTCCAAAATAATGGCAATATTTCACAAATATTTTCATTTAACTTTTGAGAATATTTATTAAGTTCACTTGTTGCACAGCCCTCAATTAGGATTAAAGTTATGACCCATTTTCAAATCCTATTCCGCAAGCAATTTTTAAATTTATACCTTTATAATATTAATATGCAAAAGAACGTTTTATGGAAAGTATGCAAATAAATAAAAAATTAAACCAAGATATAAAACACAAAGAAAACAGCGTTATCATGACAACGAGAGCGTCTATTAAAACTTCTCGCGCTGTTTTATCATTCGTACCATTACGCAGCATCGCCTCGGTTATCTCCCCGAAAACAGAGTCGCTCTCGTGACTAAACATGATTATGGTTCCGGGATCTCGCTCCGATGACGTCATTAGTGCGAGTGTTTTCGGTTTCTTGCTTTCATTCAGGGATCTTCACAGCTGCATAAAACACCGACAGCAAAAAGGAACCGTCCCATTCCGGGGTCCCCCGAGGGATCTTGACATATACCTACGATAAAAGATCGCAGGTTTCAACAGAATGCCAATTCAAACTACTACGAACAGCAGCTCCATCCGCTTCATACTGAGGAGGAATCGGAAAGAGAGAGAGAGAGAGAGAGAGAGAGAGAGAGAGAGAGAGAGAGAGAATTTTGCTGTGATTTTTCAGTAGGTGAATGTTCTCCCACCCCCACCCACCCCACCGCCTCTCTCTATCTCTATATATAAATATATATATATATGAATATATATGTAAATAAACAAATATATATATATATATATATATATATATATATATATATGTATATATGTATATATGTGTATATATATATATATATATATATATATATATTTATAATACATATGTAAATAAACAAATTATATATATATATATATATCCATATTATATATGTATATATGTATATACTTTGTATATATATATGTATATATATATATATATATATATATATATATAGTATATTTATATATATATATAATATATATATATATATATATATATATATATATTTGTTTAGTTTACTATACTATCATATTTATATACTGAGAGAGAGGGAGAGGGTGGGAAACACTCACCAACTGATAATCACAGCCAAATTCTCTTTCTCTCTCTCTCTCTCTCTGTTCGTCAGTACTGTCTTTGCAGTATATATATTTGTGACTTCTAATATTATGTAGCAGTCCTACGTCAATGGCTTGGAAATAAAGTCGAAACCGGTCAGGACCTACACCCCGCCTCTTATTTTTCAACTGTGGATATGTGTTATAAATTATGAATCACGTGCTAAAGTGATTATAATTATATATATATATATTATATATATATATATATATATATAAATATATATATAATATATTATATATCGATTTTTCATTGGTTGTGGAAGCTAAGGGGGGAGGGGGATAAGGGGAGCTGCTCTTATTGGCTGGAAGCGTTGTGATTCAACTGAAAGTGTATGGTTAACCAACGTAGTCGCTGATTGGTTGGTGCCAGGCCCAGAGCTCTGGACAAGGCCCGCTGCCTTCAGTCACGGGCGGCTGAGTTGCTCTCCCAGGGGAGCGCGCCTTGCCGTTCTCCTGACGGTGGAAGGGAGGAGGAAGGTCTCCAGGGTACGTTAGCGACGGTTTGCATCGGAGGTTGGTGAAGACCTCCTTATATCGAAGGCGGCAATGGACTTGTCGAAGTGGAGGATTTTGTGCTCTTGACGATCTGCTGTTCCCTCATCTAGTGTTCGTGTGCCGCCCTTCCGGGTACAGTAGGTGAACGGCGATTATTATTATTATTATAATTATTCATTTGAAAAGTAAATCCAAAGTGATATCTCTGTTTGATTTGTCCGTTATTTAAAAGGAGGACTGTGCCGGTCATCAAAAGCTTTCTGCTTTTTATATTCTAAATAACAAAATCAAACAGACATACTATTGTGGGTTTACTTTTCCATTTATTGACTCATGTTAATATGAGTTTTCTTGGATTATTATTATTATTATTATTGATTATTATTATTATTTTTTTTTTTTTTTTTTTTTTTTTTTTTTTTTTCACAGTCCTCCAATTCGACTGGGTGGTATTTATAGTGTGGGGTTCCGGGTTGCATCCTGCCTCCTTAGGAGTCCATCACGGTCTTCTTACTATGTGTGCCGTTTCTAGGATCACACTCTTCTGCATGAGTCCTGGAGCTACTTCAGCCTCTAGTTTTTCTAGATTCCTTTTCAGGGATCATTGGGATCGTGCCTAGTGCTCCTATGATTATGGGTACGATTTCCACTGGCATATCCCATATCCTTCTTATTTCTATTTTCAGATCTTGATACTTATCCAATTTTTCCCTCTCTTTCTCTTCAACTCTGGTGTCCCATGGTATTGCGACATCAATGAGTGATACTTTCTTCTTGACCTTGTCAATCAACGTCACGTCTGGTCTGTTTGCACGTATCACCCTATCCGTTCTGATACCATAGTCCCAGAGGATCTTTGCCTGATCGTTTTCTATCACTCCTTCAGGTTGGTGCTCGTACCACTTATTACTGCAAGTAGCTGATGTTTCTTGCACAGGCTCCATGGGAGGGCTTTTGCTACTGAATCATGCCTCTTTTTGTACTGGTTCTGTGCAAGTGCCGGGCATTCACTTGCTATGTGGTTTATGGTTTCACTTTTCGTATTGCACTCCTACATATGGGAGAGATGTTATTTCCGTCTATCGTACTTTGAACATATCTGGTTCTTAGGGCCTGATCTTGTGCCGCTGTTATCATTCCTTCAGTTTCCTTCTTTAGCTTCTCCCCTCTGTAGCCATTGCCAATTGTCATCGCTGGCTAGTTTCTTTAGTCTGTCTCATGTATTGTCCGTGCATTGGTTTTGTTGTGCCGTCCTCCAGTTCCTTTCTGTTCTTTCTCCTCTTTCTCCTGTTCTCTGTACATTTTCTGGTCTTTCGTCTGCTTTTATTAGTCCTTCTTCCCATGCAATCTTTAGCCACTCGTCTTCACTGGTTTTCAGATATTGCCCAGTGCTCTGTTTTCGATGTTGACGCAGTCCTCTATACTTAGTAGTCCTCTCCCTCCTTCCTTCGTGTTATGTATAGTCTGTCCGTATTTGCTCTTGGGTTGTAGTGCTTTGTGTATTGTCATATGTTTCCTGGTTTTCTGATCTATGCTGCGGAGTTCTGCCTTCGTCCATTCCACTATTCCTGCGCTGTATCTGATTACTGGCACTGCCCCATGTGTTTATGGCTTTTATCATATTTCCTCCATTGAGTTTTGACTTGAGTATCGCCTTGAGTCCTCTGCTATATTCTTTCCTGATCGTGTCCTTCGTCTCTTGGTGTTTTATTATCTCCTCCTTCCATTATTCCCAGGTATTTGTATCCTGTCTCATCTATGTGTTTGATGTTGCTCCCATCTGGTAGCTTTATCCCTTCAGTTCTCGTTACTTTGCCTTTTTGTATGTTGACTAAGGCGCATTTTTCTATTCCAAACTCCATCCTGAGTTCCCCAGATACAATCCTTACAGTCTGGATTAGGGTATCTATTTCCTTGATGCTCTTACCATACAGCTTGATGTCGTCCATGAACATCAGATGGTTGATTCTGTTGCCTCTTTTCTTGAGTTGGTACCCGGCATCCATCTTCTGTAGTACTTTTGTCATGGGAATCATGGCTACTACGAAGAGTAGTGGGGACAGTGAGTCGCCCTGGAAGATCCCTCTCCTGATATTAACCTCTGCTAGTCTTATTCCAGAGCTTGTAAGTATTGTATTCCAGTTGCGCATTGTATTTTTGAGGAAGCTGATGGTGTTTTCCTCTGCCCCATATATTTTCAGGCATTCTATTAGCCATGTGTGGTATCATGTCGAAGGCTTTCTTATAGTCTATCCATGCCATGCTTAGGTTGGTTTTTTCCTTCTCCTACTGTTCTTCATTACCATTTTGTCTATCAGGAGCTGGTCTTTTGTGCCCCTACACTTCCTTCTGCAGCCTTTCTGTTGGTGGGGGAATGGTGTTTGTCTCCTCTAGGTAGTTGTATAGCCTTTCACTGATGATATCTGTTAGTAACTTCCACATTATTTTGGTAGGCAGGTGATAGGCCTGTAGTTACTGGCTATATTTCCCTTACTCTTGTCTTTTTGTACTAAGGATGTTCTTCCTGTGGTCATCCATTTGGGTGCTTGGTGATTTGATACAATGCTGGAGTTGTTCTGCTATTCGTGGGTGTAGGGCCTTGAAGTTTTTATTTATTATTATTATTATTATTATTATTATTATTATTATTATTATTATTATTATTATTATTATTATTATCATCACAGGCATTCGTAGGGATGAAACCATTCGGAAATTAACTTGCAAAGAGGATTCCT
>NC_087214.1:56207271-56212271 GCF_015104395.2 Macrobrachium nipponense | reverse complement strand
TGGTGGCCCCTCGCTAAAGGGTCGGTTGCACAGCTGGCTCTTCTCCAAAGCCCTTTTCCACTTTAACGCTCCATCCTCCTTTCCCTAAGTGCATTTGATCACTCAGGATCAAATTATATCTACTGAATCACCAGCAGGAACAGCATTTTGGACAACTTTATTCGATCAGTACTATCACTCGTTATCAACCTACGAATGAAAATGAAAATGAATGACACTATAATTCTTGTAATCAAATTCACAATAATACAGCAAAATGACATAAAAAGTGATAGAGAGTACGTTAAAAGATGGCTAATAATAAAAAAACTTATTCCCATTTAAAACAATTGAATAGATAAAATAAAATAAAGCAAAAAAAATTTTTTGTCACAAAAACGGATGGTACGAAGGAACAGTAAATACACTAAGTCAATATAGTACAATCAAGCAGAATGCAGACTAAAAACACGAAAGTGAGGTTACAGCCACATTTCTAGCAAAAGAAGGCTTTATCTTGACAGAATATAGAACTACTAGATTGTCGAGGTCTGTGGCAAACTGAGCACAGGTTACTACAGAAAAATCATCAATATGTAGAGCGTGACGTCACAGATCATGGTCGGTTACATCAAAATCAGCTGTGCATGGGACTACCTGTTGTTTCTACATCGTGATTTCAAAGATGTTTTAGGAGGAAAACCTCGCTTTCATTTACCTCCACAGGAGTCATGTCATCAGACATCTGAGAAGCCGAACTACCTTGATTATAACTAGCCAAGATTCTGACATTTCCATTGTTAAGGAACGTCTGTAAATCATGATCGATGTATTTCAAAAAACGAAAGAAAAGGGTAACATCGAAATGCAGAACAGTGAACCTGCATAGAATTTATATTTATGTGGGCCAAGGAACAAAAATTCACGATACATCTTCATGGTGCCTTCGTCTTCAGCACTAGCCGAAAAAAAGGAGAGAGAGAGAGAGAGAGAGAGAAGTTACGTGATGTTGCAGAAATTGTACGGTGCAGTTTTTACTCCTCAGGAAGAGATCGAAAACCTCTCTCTCTCTCTCTCTCTCTCTCTCTCTCTCTCTCTCTCTCTCTCTCATACACACACTCACAAGCACACATACACAGAGACTTACCTCTGCAACTCCAGCCTTAGTTAAGAGTAAAAACGCCGCCAAAGTCGAGTTCATTCCGTCGCAAATTTGCACATCCAAAAAAGTTGGAAGAAAAAAAGAGAAACTTTTTAGCATCACGAGAACGCGCTGAGCATCTCGTTACGTCTCCTTCCCTTGTGTCTTTCAATTAGCAGTTCCCTTGTTTCTTCCAATTAGTGGTTAACACAAATGCGCCATTAAAGAAATTTCATGAATTCTTTTCCTGGACCCAACACAGTTTGAACCTAGGGCAGGTACGAAGCTCTACCTCCCGGGTTACCTCAATAAGTAATGGATCAATAATTAAGTGAATTTCCTTTTTTCAAGTTTTTGCATACATAACGAATAATTAAGACAGACTGACCTTCCAGTATTGCCGAAGATGCATGGATTCAATATAGCTACTCGAGTTATCAGCGGAGCAGAAAAATAAAGAACGAAGAGGAAAGGCTAAAATAATACCCTGAAGTTAATTCTACGTCTTCTTCTTCTTCCAAGTTAAATTGGCTTTACGCCATCACTGATGCCAACACAGCAGAGGCTCCAGCAGTAAAAGAGTGTAGATGATAACACATCAGATACTAAAAGTGGATAATAAAGTCATATATATAAAAATTGAAATGGAAAGTTGTGCTGAAAGTCAAAGGTTCGGAAGACAAATAAGAAAAATAATAAACAAATTTAACGGTGTTTACGTTGATTCTTCCAGGAGCGGAGCTCACAAGTGAAAACTGGAAGTTAAAAAGGATTTTAAAGTAGTGATCATCAAAGAACTTTATATTTACAGCAAAAGTTTCTTCCTTCTAATTTCATCTGCTACTCGCCTGCTCTCTCTCTCTCTCTCTCTCTCTCTCTCTCTCTCTCTCTCTCTCTCTCTCTCTCTCTCTCTCTTCTCAGTCTTTTATTGCAGACACCTGCCAGGGAGACTTAATGAATCAAGTTTTAGTTAAGTGAGCTCATGAGCGGCAGAAGCAAAGCGAGAGACCGGAAATATGAACTTATCATCAGTGACAGAGGCCTTGTGCACCCACCCTAAGACCAGGGGGAACCAGGCAGTGGCAGGTGGTGACTCGGCAGGTAGCCATATCCTTGGTTAAAAGGACATCAAGGAATTCTCTCTCTCTCTCTCTCTCTTTCTCTCTAGTAATACCTTCTTAATCTATTTTATCTTACAGAGCTTTTACCTCTGATATATCTACACCATTTAGTCTAACTTTATTTATCAGGAAATGCCAATATACTAATATTTTTAATGAATTATGATCGTATAAACTGAAGTTATTTCTGGCCATAATTAAGATGTGATTGCTTATCCTATTTGACAGTCATTAACACACGAGGATTGGAAACAAGTAACGTTCTTTAAATAACTAATTAAAACTTTCGTCTGCAATTATGCGCTCGTTCAAGCTCATAATTCCCTTCTAATGACGTCCATTATGGTTTCAGATGGCTGTGAATTCATTACCTCTGACAGGTGACCTGACGTGAGACTCGTGGCAACATTTCAACTCCTGAGAGACAAACAAAGCCTCGAGTTCAAGGGCAATTGTGACGTCACAGTTGTCAAGACTGACGTCATATCTGTAGGTTGACATTTCACTTTGTTCTCGGAATGCTAGGAATCTTTATGAAGAACTCATTTCCCTGTTAAATTTACAAAAGGGAAATGATTTTCAAGGGAAAATAATTACCTCTGAAGATGCGAAAAACGTCGAGAGAAGAGAGAAGAATTTCTACAATGGCTGAAAATTAAAGGTAAAACGTTCAGGTTCAATTTAATTTCTTTGCTTAAGTTGAAAACAAAGCGTAAGAAGGTTAAGACGGACACAGTTTCCATGGTCCAAATAACAGATAGAAGTACAAACTGTTACAAGGTATAATCTGTCAATACTTACTTATCTCAATTCAACATAACTTTTGCAGAAAGAAAGTTTTTCCTAAGTTTCTGCTTCTTACCAAGATGCGTATCCTTCACACTGAATTATTCTCTGGGAAACTGAGATCTACAATCTAACTCACCTTTACTAAAGAGGAGAAACAATTGAAAAAATTATATATATATATATATATATATATATATATATATATATTTATATATATATATATATCTATATATATATATATACATATATATATATATATATAGATATATATATATATATATATATATATATATATATATATATATAGAATAAAATAAAAGAAAATCAGATGAATTTAACCAGTCAAAAGGCCATTCCCCTAACACTGGGGTACTCTCAGGAATTATGAAGAAAAAGAAGAAGAAGATGATAATCCTTAACTCCTCCTAATAACATTAATCAGCGCACAAAGTGGAAGGGGAAAACATTTTCTCCATCAAGCGAACATCTGCCATTATTCTCTGTCCAAAACCGCCGAGAGCCCAACGATATTCATTGGAGCCAGAGGAGTGATTCAGGATTGATTTGTTTTCCCAAGAGGCTCCTTACAGTTTAAGGAGAAAGTTGGGGAAAAGATACTTCTCTAACAGCGGTAATATTACCCCGGGTACTCTACTTCAAGGATAGAATTTTAATACTAGCGTGGTCACAAATATCGTTTAATATCGAATGCTCTGTACCTTCCAATCGTGGTTATTAATGATTTAGTGTTGCACACTTTTATTTAATTTAAAATGAATTAATTTGCATTTACTTAGCTTTCATTAAAATTTTTAAGTATTGCTTAACAGTTTGAACTTTAATTGAATAATTTAGCTTCTTGATAAATAATGTTCTTGAAAAATTCATTTTTAATTTTATTTAATAATTAACTCAAGAATTAATTAAACTTCGTGAAGTCAAATATTTCCCTTCAAAAAAAGTGACATTCTTATCATCGAGTTCCTTATTGAGTAAAGACTTAAACAAGTTCCAATGTCGGTGAATCCTCTTCCAAATGGAAAATCTTCTCACAAAGAGAATCTCTTTCAAAGATCAAAAGAAAATCAAGAAGAAATGAAAGACAAAGACCGAAGACTTATAGCGTCAATTAATCTCCGCGTCTCAAATATACCCAAGTCTTTTGAAATATCTCTCTCTCTCTCTCTCTCTCGATATAGCTTTCCATCACTACCAGTAAACTTCCCTGAGTTACATTTACGATAAAGTTTGTGTTGTCAACATAATCTACCCGCCAGACATTTAACAACAGCCTTTAATGAAGGCTAGATGTTGAGAGAGAGAGAGAGAGAGAGAGAGAGAGAGAGAGAGAGAGAGAGAGAGAGAGAGAGAACTGCTATCTCTCTTAGATGTTATAAAACCGATCCCTTTACATTATATACATATATGTATATGCTATATATATATTATATATATATATATATATATATATATATATATATATATATATATATATATATATATATAATATATAATGCGAAGATTTCTCCAAGCACAAAATTCGTCATTTCAGTCAAACCGAAGCATAATAACAAGTAAATAAACCAAATATCAGCTAATAGACAAAGAAAAATCACTGGATGAGAAGAAAATAAACAAATGACTCGGGTGAACGTCCCACTAATGTAAGCCCGGGCTGTTATATCGAAAAAAAAAAAAAAAAAAAAAGTCCCATTTTCTACAACGATTTGGACTATCCATCGATACCATAAATCCGAGTCTGAAAAACTGAGCCCACAAGTGAACCAGATTTTCCTCCTTCATTCACACTGGTGGCCCCTCGCTAAAGGGTCGTTGTTCACAGCTGGCTCTTCTCCGAAGCCCTTTTCCACTTTAACGCTCCATCCTCCTTTCCCTAAGTGCATTTTGATCACTCAGGATCAATTTTATATCTACTGAACACCAGCAGGACAGCATTTTGGACAACTTTA
>NC_087214.1:56198388-56206771 GCF_015104395.2 Macrobrachium nipponense | reverse complement strand
TCAAGAAGAGAGAGAGAGAGAGAGAGAGAGAGAGAGAGAGAGAGAGAGAATATGCCTAGTTGCACAGTCTGCAGTGCTACTTTTCCGTCCGTAAATCTTTCGTAAAGGTTTACCTATTGTTAGATCTGACTTGTGCGTTGCAAAAGGAGCCTGTAGTTTGTGTTATTCCCTTACGTATCTTAGCTTTTCTGAAGTACTTGGGTTTTTTAGTGTAAATATAATGTTTTCTAGTTTATGTGTTTAAACCTAACACCTTACTGCTACATTTATTGTTGTTCGACAGTAAGGTAAAAACATTTTGATAAATAATGACGACAAATATTATGACAAAATTTTACTATACGCTAATTATCCAAAAGTAGTTCAGGGTAAGTAAGACGATGGGATGATAACTGGAATATGCTTAAAATATGGACTCGGGTATATTCTCCAGCAAACTGATAAATTTCACCGTCAAACGCCATTGCTAGATATATACACATGCCGTGCCATTCATGCATGTACACATACATACATACATACTAAGATATATATATATATATATATATATATATATATATATATATATATATATATTATATATACATTGTACATACACACATACTTTGAAAAAAGGCTCAGAAGATATTGAGAAATCCAGAAAGAAGGGATCACTTACTACAAGAGAAAAAGAACAAAGAATGAAATAAGTTGAGAAATAAATGAATGAGAAAATATGAGGCGAATTTGTTTTCGAGTAGTAATGAGTTGCATCTCTGCTTGAAAGTTTGAGTTTGCAATTGCAAAACATCCTCAGGGAGACTGTTTCACAATCTAATGGCGTGAAGAACATAAGACCTGTGTGTGTGTGTGCGTGTAATTTGTTGTTTATTTCTTAATGTTTCTAGTTTTAGAACAGGTTCCCCAACAAATTCGTATTCATCAGAAACGAAGGATTGGTCTTGTTGATATCGCCTGCCAGAAATAATTAAAGATCTGTTTAATATGTAAATATATACACACATCTATATATATAATCGTATATATATAAATAAATATTTTTCTCTCGAAATTATGATACAAAAAGAACCATATCAGTACACATTACATCGAGGTATTTTCTCCACTGGATAGAAACAGGTCCATTTGCATAATCCTGATTGGGTAGATGCCTTCGCATAATCTTAATTGAAAAATAAAAAGCTTTGTTTTATTTTCGTGATAGATAAAAGGTGTTTTGGAACATTTCAACTCCACAGCAGTTGATACCAATAGGTGTTGTTATCACTATTTCAACCAAACTGCCAAATAACGTAAGCACTTAATGGAGAGCTTAAAATCCTGTCATACAAGGAAAAGGTCAGAGCTCCAATTAACCGAAGTACCTTTCCAGGGCCTACTTAGCTGTATTATTGTCATCTCTGTAAGTAAAGAATGTGGCTTTATATTTGCTATTTCTATTAAAATGACTGTAGTACATTTACTGTCAAAACTAAAATTTTGGTAAACTAACACGATTACTTTCAAATGACCTTACTCGAATATTACTGCCCATAAAGGGGCGACATTAAAAATGACAATGACTCAAAGGTTAATGAACTTAACATTGTTTCATTAAAAGACCAAAACAAAAGGCTAAAGAACTTATCAGGGTTACATTAAAATGACCTTAACTCAAAGGTTAATATGAACTTCACAGGGTTACATTAAAATGACCACATCTCTATGGTTAATTAACTTAAGAGGCTTATATTAAAATGACCGTAACTCAAATGCTAATGAATATAACGAGGTAACATTAAAACGAGCAAAAACAAAAGGTTAATGAACTTAACAAGGTTACATTAAAATCACCAGAGTGAAACTTAGTAAAGACGATGGTAATATAAACACCAAAGAATTTGAGATTATATATATAGAAGAGGAGGCCTATACCCCAACCTCTTCGGTAATGTCATTGGCTTCTCTTTACTGTACATTTCTTTTCAGTGATAAACTTCTAAAAAAAATCGACTGAAACTGATTCTCATAACCTCAAAATGATATCTAATTGTGAACTTTGTGAGGAAAAAGTCGACAAATGGAAACTGTCGCAGCTTTCTCGGATAATCTCGTCAATATTCCTCTGTCTAATCTGTTCCATTAATATGTCATTTTTGAAATATCTAAGATCAAAGGAAAAGTATGGATCGACAATAATGTGGAAAGGGTTTTTGTAATAATATGAGTACTTCTCCACTTTCTGATGCGTTTCATTCCAGATTTTGGACAACCGTGGACGTAATGTCCCGCAGCTCTAGATGAGGGGATTTCTGCGTTAAAGAACGAAAAATTAATTTGGTGAGAATTTCCCATGGCCTCTTTGCGATGTCATAATGGTCAGTGTTTATCTGTGCATTTCAATCATTTTCCTCACCTTCCGATTATTCTTATAAGTGGAGAAAAACAAGAATGAGGACATTTGACAAAATCTTAAGAGTTGCCGAAGGATCTCGATGAAGAGTTAATAAGATGGTGTCCACTTCCGGGGACAATCTTATTCAGAGCTTTCTAGTTAAGGTTAAATATTTCTTCATTATCGAAGAACATACGATGCTTTCTTACCTTCCTCTCCGAAACCCAGTTGGTTTTCCTTCGCTGTTTTATTGATAAATATACCAATGGGAATTTAGGTACTTGAAAATACCGTTTTTGGTATTATGCATCACATAACAGATTTCAGTTGCGCTGTTGACTGAGAGAAACAAATTTTCAGCGTACTTGTTCCTCACTAAATTAGATTTTACACATAAGACTTTATCCGAGATTCGCAGCATCGTTCCAAACGTCCATCATGTGAGATTTACAACTTGACTGCCTGACCCAATCCTTCTCAGTGAGGCATCATCTCGGACAGCGAGAATCTGCGACTAGAAAAACGCCACCAGATGAAATGCTCCTTTCCCTAGTAACGTCTCCATAGCACAAGACGGAATGAACGCGGTGACGCGACTTCAGTTTTGAAATTAGTTATTCATCTATTTTTGACGTGTGTGTGGTTTTATGGTATCTAAACTAACTGCTTTTGATGCGCGTTTTATCAATTTATCTCCAATTTTTTCATCCATAAACCCACTTGTTTTCTTTAACAGAAAATTTGCAACAAAGAAAATGAGACTAGGAAACGAAACCCATTCACTCGTCAGTTGGTCAAACAGGAGATAAAATAAGCCACTGAAATGCCTTCAGTATGTTATTCCTCACTCTGCTGTTAGACTGTGGAACAGTCTTCCTGAGGATGGTTGGTAATTAGAGCCTCAAGAGTTCTAACGAAGATGCGAAACATAACTACCCAAAACCCTTCACGTTTTAGTCGACTAAGTCTTTATATTTATTTATTAAATTATTCATTTATCTTTTTTTCCTAAAAACTGATCTCTTCTTTCTGTATTTCAAGTACCTTCAGTAACTTCTTTCAAATGAACACCATATCCGTTGGAAGCTTGAATTTCAATTCAGTGGGCCCTGAGCGCCTGTTCCATATGGATAGGGTTCATCCTCGGAATAATAATAATAATAATAATAATAATAATAATAATAATAATAATAATAATAATAATAATAATAATAATAATAATAATAATAATAATAAACTATTTCTCTACCGAAGGCAATATCTAAGTCTGAAGTTCTCATTCCAAAGCGTTCTGCAAATAAGTATTTCTGTTGATTATGAAAGTAGCCCGATCCACAGAATATCAAATAGTACTTCAGATTGCACAGGCTTGTCAAAATTACCTACTATGCAATTCAGAAAGTTTGAGTCATCGTTTTTATCCAATATCTTTAAATCCAATTGACTGATTGGTATGGACTTGAAACAAGAGTTCCCTACACCATCTCATAATTTTTGATAAAAAAAATTCCACGTCCAAGAAAAGATTTTAAAAGGCCTTTACTCTTGAATTTTAGGACACAGCTAGTCCAGATTTACTAATACATTCGTATAAGCACTCTTGGGGTGTTTATCTCTATCACCTACCTTTCCTCATTCTTTAAACATCACTTCCCCGTCTTTTCATTCATGCATTCCCCACTCTCTCTCTCTCTCTCTCTCTCTCTCTCTCTCTCTCTCTCTCTCTCTCTCTCTTCGCAATATTTGTTATGCAATGGAATGTTTTCAGGCACATAGTAACATTGCAATGTTTCAACTGAGTAATGTAGGATGAAATGAGCTAACGAATTAAATGGGGTCTCCGAAATCTTTGTAGTTTATGAATGAAATATCGGGTTAAACGACGGGCTTATCACTTGCGTATCCAGTTAACACGGTCTAGATACAACAGGTCAGCCAGCGCGCAGCTTTAGGTATGAATCACCAATACTGTGACGTCACGCGCCCTGGTCTCTCACACGCGGTTAACCAAAACAATATGCTACCCATAGTCGTAAGGTAGACTCCAGGACTTGCTGTTTGCCCATATATCTTTTTATTAATTAATTCATTCTACCATTGATAATGCCAAGTAACTGCGCAGTATTTGGCTGTTCTAATTCACGTGAAAAAACGAAAAACTCCAATATAAAATAACATCGTTTTCCAAAAGAAAAGCCATACAAAGACCAGTGGGTACATGCCTGTTGCAGTGCTGATAGAATTAACTTCGTGTTCTCTGATGTTCCCCATTTAATCAAATTAGTAAGAAATAGTTTATTGACTGGTTGATGCCTTAATAATGAAGAGTGTATTTCAGCTTCTGGCATACGAGAAATACTTAGTAAAACCAAAACAGACTATGGGCTTGCATATGAGATCAATGCAATGCATTTAAATGTAACGGGTCAACAAAGACAGCGCGTTAAATTAGCAGTGCAACTGGTGTCTACATCATGTGCCAATTCAGAAAAATATTTAGGCGAAAGAAGACTGTTGAAGTGTCAAAACTGGAGTGAAACGTCCGATTTTATTCTTTTAATAGCGAATGATTGGCTCGACATCACGAATTCTTCATGCATGTATGGGGAGTTTGGTAAAAACTCTGCTTTTGGTATTGCTGTAGAAATACAAACAAACAAACAAGTAAATTAAATTGCTCAAGGAATAATTTTTTCATGTAAATCCACCATTGCTTTATTTAATGTTAAAAGGCTCTCATAGTATTGGCTACCTACTGACACAAAGATTAAATCAATATTGCCTTGAACATTTCTTTGGGTGTATAAGGCCATGGATGGTCACCGTGATCATCCAAATGCAGTAATTTTAAATTCAGGCATAAAAAATTGTTGTTAGGGAAGGAAATGAAGATAATAAGTGAAAAGTGTAACATCAACTCAGTTGAAAAATCCCTTGAATCTCCCAATGAAGGTGAGTATGTAACAAAAGAAATATGTCTAACAACACAAATGTTTAGAAATTTAGGTTTTGATTTCAGAAAAGATGTTTTTGATGAGGAAGAAAACCTTTTGAGAGCAAGCACAGAAATAAAAAAAGATATCGAGGGACTAATTGAGGAGGAGGCTCTTAAGTACATTGGGGGATATATTGTCAAAATATTTTGTGTGAAATACCCTGAGTTAGGAAATAAGAATAAAGAAGTACTAAGGAGTGATACTTGGAAAGACTGTGTAAGTAGGGGAGAGTTGCAAGTACCTTCTAGTCATTTTTTTTTCACAGTTAGTGTTAATGCGGGAGATCTTTAATGCTGCACGGGAAAGCACTCACAGAGGGCAAACATTGTTTTAAAAAGCTCTGCTTTGAATGGAAAAAGTCTAATATTGAAGTTCCTGACGATGTTATAGCCGAAAGGATATGTGGTGAAAAAAAGGTTGAAAATCCCTGGTGTAGACGGCCCTTGACACTAGTAACGCTCGTGTAGTTCAAATGAGTGGTTTTCCACTGTAAAAGACAGCGTCAGCAACGCGACGTTTTTAGCGCTCGGGTATCCAGACCCTAAAGGTAGGTATGCTCTACCTTTGTCTTTACATAATCACAATTACACGGCAGATCTTTAGATGCAGGACAACGTTATTCATGGAACTAGCAGAACACACACACACACACATAAATGGAATTATAAATGAAAATTATCAGTTGATTTTTATTTATGAAAGGAATATCTCTCTCTCTCTCTCTCTCTCTCTCTCTCTCTCTCTCTCTCTCTCTCTCTCTCTCTCTCTTCTTGTATCTCTCTCTTCTTGTATCTCTCTCTCTCTCCTTGTATAAGTACTAAATCTGTACAAGAAATAATTTTATGTATGCAATATTTTCTAGCTTCGTAATATTTCCTCTGTAAAGAAAAAGAAAAAGAAGAAGAAGAAGAAGAAACACGGGCGCTCTCTTTGTAACATTCAACCGGAATAAATGTTTTAAAACTTTTCCAATAATTACCTTCCCCACAGCATTTTACATTTCCTCTTTCTTCTTCCCATCGCTTTGGCAGCCGCATAGGAAGCAGAAGAAGAAGAAGAAGAAGCGGGAAAACAGAGCGATGAATCCAGGCAGACGTTCTTTTAATGTCTGTCGGACGCAAATGCTGCGACAGCGGACTTTAACTGGCTCGAATTTCCCCCATTTCAGACTGAGAATGACTGCGCATCGCTGCCTTCACTTGTTTCGCTTCTCCCTAATATCCTCCTTATCCTCTGGCTAATGACTTCTTCAATACAGAGGTATCATGGCTATGGAAATGTGAGTTTGATATTTGAAGCCTTTTGCGTTTTTCGTCTGGTGTAGTTCGCCTGCTCATGTTCGTTTGAATGCACAGTAGACCTACGTGTGAAGGTTCTCTTACGGCTTTATTTGTTCTTTTCTTATCTTTAGTTGATATTCCAGTTTTTTTTATTGCCTGCCTAGAAAAGTGTTCACTTTGTCTTCCTCAGTTCCTCAGTTTCATCATAGCAGTTGTTATGTAATTATATTTATATAAAAACATTTTGTCTTTATGATGAGGAAACTGGGTCTATTAAGAATAATAACTACAGACAATGATTCATAAATTCCATTAATTTTTTTTTTTCAAAATAATAACAATATTTCACATTATTTTCATTTAACTTTTGAGAATATTTAATAAGTTCACTTGTTGCACAGCCTTCAGGTAGGCTTAAAATCAAGACCATTTTCAAATTCTAATCCGCAATTTCTAAATATACCTTTATATAACGTGAATATGCAAATGAATTTTATCTGGAAACTAGGCAAATGAAAAAAAATGTAAACCATTATGTAAAACACAAAGAAAACAGTGTAATCATGACAACGAGCGCGTCTATTAAAACTTCTAGCGCTCTTTTATCATTTGTACCATTACACAGCATCGCCTCGGTTATCTCCCCGAAAACAGTCGCTCTCGTGACTAAACAGCAGTATGGTTCCGGGATCTCGCTCCGATGAAGTCATTAGTGTGAGAGTTTTCGGTTTCTTGCTTTCATTCAGGGATCTTCACAGCTACATAAAACTCCGACAGCAAAAAGGAACCGTCCCATTCCGGGGTCCCCCGATGGATCTTGCCATATACTACGATAAAGATCGCAGGTTTCACAGAATGCCAATTCAAACTACACGAACAGCAGCTCCATCCGCTTCATACTGAGGAGGAATCGGAAAAAGAGAGAGAGAGAGAGAGAGAGAGAGAGAGAGAGAGAGAGAGAATTTTGCCATGATTTTTCAGTCGGTGTAATGTTCCCTCTCTCGATCTATCAATATAAATATATATAATATATATATATTATATATAAGATATATATATATATATATATATATATAATATGATATATAGATATATAATATATATATATATATATATATATATATATTTATATATATATATATTATATATATATCAATATCTATATATATATATATATATATATATATAGATATATATATAGATATTGATATATATATATATATATATATATATATATAATATATATAATATATAATATATATATAATATATAGATATGATATCATATACCTAGTAATAATATAATATATATTATATATCTATATATATATATATAGATATATCTAAAAAAAAGTAAGATTAATTGACCAAGACAAAAGAGTATTGAACTATTAGAGAAATTTAAAGTAATTAATCCTAAACTCCCTACTTTTATGGCCTTCCCAAAACTCACAAAGACAATCTTCCATGCAGACCCATCGTTTCATGTGCCGGAGCTTTCAATTACAAAATTTCTAAATGGTTAGCTGGCCTCCTTTCCCCTTTTTTACGCACTTTTTCTCCCAGTCACATTAAACATTCGGAAGATTTTTGTCACAAATTCAGAGAAGCACATATACCACTTCACAACATAAAACTTTTAAGCCTTGACGTAGATTCCCTATTCACAAAAGTACCAGTACAGGACGTTCTTCAGTTTTTGAAGGAAAAATTATCCCCCTATTCCGATCATTT
>NC_087214.1:56168388-56193388 GCF_015104395.2 Macrobrachium nipponense | reverse complement strand
CTTCGGGAAAGACCTCATCGGTGATGCTCTTGCCTCGCTCACGTGTGTATGTATGTAAGTATATAATATGCTGTGATGTACTGCCATGCTGATTTATCATTATATATGAATATATATATAAATATATAGATATATCTATATATATATATATATATATATATATATATATATATATATATATATATAATATATAATATATATAATATTATATATATATATATAAATATATATATTATATATATATATTTTGATAGATATATATATATATATATATATATATATATATATATATATGTATATATATATATATATATATATATATATATATTATATATATATATATATATCATATAATATATATATATATAATATTATGTGTGTGAACATGTGTGTGTGGTATATTATAATATATATGATATACATATATATACTATATTATAGTGATAATATAATAATATATATAATAATATATACAAATAATATTAATATTATATATAAGAATATAGTTATGAAATAAATTAACATATAATTTATTGTAAAAATTTTTTTTTATAATATACTAAGTATAATAATTTATATATATGGCAAACAGGCATTATGAGATATATATATATTATATATTTATAGGCAACAGGAGAATATTAATTATATATAGTATGGTTAATAATCTAAGGTATATGATAAGAGATGTATATATATATATATAATATAGTAATATATATATATATAGTATATATATTAGAAATATACATATTACATTTATATATATAGTATATATTATCATAGATATGTGTATGTGTGTGTATTATTAAGGTATATTATATATAAATTATATAATAACATATTATATATATATATATAAACATATATATATATATATAATATAAATAATATATAATGTGTCACGCCTGTCTTTTGAAGGCGTCTTATACTTTACCTTCCTTGAACGAGATGCAAAAGTTTTTGGTAGCTCTGGCCTACATCCCTACTTGCTTCTGAGCGTCTCTCTCTCTCTCTCTCTCTCTCTCTCTCTCTCTCTCTCTCTCTCTCTCGAATTCTAAGAAAATCTCCGTCTAAAGGGATGTGTGCCACAAATCAAACCTGGCATGCAAAAATAAACTTTACTTTGCAAACCCAACATGAGACCAGTCCATTTAAGCAAAAGATGAGTTAATAGCATAAGATTAAACCACTGCCTAAAAAATCAATAAAACATAAGAGAAACCAAATTCCCTTTCCTCAATACCGTCACTACGTTTTCCATATTAACAACAAACATCAAAGACCAAAATAAGACAAATGTCTGAAAAGTCACCTAAACCATCACAGACACTTTAGCACACCTGTGCGTGTCTTCATCCGAGATCCATCTGTCAAACAAAGAAACACAGCACATCTCCCAAAAACAAAAGAAAATTCGCAAAGACTAAATAAGCCACAAACATAAAGAAATGATAAAATCCACAGCAAGGTACTATGACGTTAAATGTCAACATTCAAAACAGGCAATTGGAGCTTAGATTTTCACCGTCTTTTCTAAGCAGCTCCTACAACAGCGACGAAATATAATATTTCGTGAAAGATCTCAAATCTGCCTTATCTCCACTCTCACTACATACAAATGAACATGCACCACTGCGATGGCAACCAAGCCTCATAAATCAGGATTCGTAACCGGATAAAAGTTACTGGAAACTTCCATTTTTGGACACGTGTCACCAATGACCCAGTAAATCAAAGGTGACCGTCCGAGAAGTGCTGATTAATACCGAGGACACGCAGACTGCAATCTACACATGTCAGGCCAGTTAAACTATTTGAGAATTCGGTCATGGAGATTGTATGCTGTAGGCGATGGACTTCATTCCTGGGAACTACCAACAACTTTTCATATAAATGGAATCTTCCATAAGGTTGATGATTGTATAGCAATGGGCTAAAATCCATGGGGAGCGTTTCCCTAAATAAAAGAGATATCTTCTGCCACAGTTATTTCCCGAATGAAGAATGATGACATCTGCAGATGTATAGAACTGAGAAAGAGGCACCATTTGCAACATCAAAGAAAAAGCTGTGAGTGTAGTAGGTGAACGACTATGAATGTGTTAATCCTAAATTTGTACACATTCAACAGTCTAGCCAGAGAAAAGGCGACAGTAAGATTATTTACCCAGCAATGAAGTACAATGAGAATAAATGAGATCATTCTTGGGAAAGCGTGCATCTTTGCCTGGTGGGGTTTAGAGAAAGGGCTGTGGTGCTGGGAGATATAAATGCTTAGGTCAGTGGTGGAGAATGAAGTGGCACAGTTGGTAGGTACAGACTCCTTGTAGTGAACGAGGTTTCTACTGTTCCAATAGTCTGCAAATAAGATTATTCATATGCATATGTGGAAAAGTTTGTTAGTTTATTTGTTAAAACGAGATCGTAAGATGAACAGCTACCTAAAAAGATCATGCATAGTTATACAAAAGGATGGTTAATCAATTAGTAATAAAGAAGAATGTGAGAGTGAAAGGGGGAAATATCGATCATGTGTGAACTGTGGAACTATATTTCTGGCAGATTTACTGATCAGTGACGTCATAAATTCATGAACAACATTTGGAGGATAGAAACAGGTGTTACTTAGTAATGGGATTGCAAAAACGTTAATAAGCAAATAGATCATAGATTATACGAGGCAAGGAGCAAGTTTCGGCCTATTCGACGCAGCGAGTTATTGGGTGACATATTGAATGTGGAGGACACAAGTCATCAGTCGAAAGAGTTACTGTAAATGATGGATTTAAAGGATAAGACAAAGAAAAAGACATTACAATGGTCGATTGAACGGCAAAGAATTTCAAAGATTAATTCCAGCAAAGTTTACTCATCATCAAACCTTTCCAAAACGCCAAATGAAAACAGGCAAATACGCGGACGCGCGCGCACACACACGCAAACGAACAAAAACACGCACCAAGTGTTGAGAGTCATGTCCATTCCAGAATGAAAATTACACCAAAGAACGTAGAAGACCAGAGTACGGAAGCCATGGAGCCAAAGGTTTGGTCATGTGGATATGATCACAAACAGTTGTCAGGCAACGAAACAAAGTTTTCAGCGACTCCAAACAGCAGAACTAATGGGCAACAATACTTTCCAGAACTTTAGACTAACTAACTCTTTACATGAGAGAGAGAGAGAGAGAGAGAGAGAGAGAGAGAGAGAGAGAGAGAGAATTTTTCTTTACACTATATTTTTCGTATCTATTTTGATT
This sequence comes from Macrobrachium nipponense, assembly GCF_015104395.2. Lineage (NCBI taxonomy): Eukaryota > Metazoa > Arthropoda > Malacostraca > Decapoda > Palaemonidae > Macrobrachium > Macrobrachium nipponense. Next base: position 56,190,126 of record NC_087214.1, on the reverse strand, counting down.
CTTTTCAGAGCCTAACAAATTCAATACTGGAAATTAAAGTAACCTACGACCTTCTTACCAAATGACCTGGATGGAGACCCAAAGGCTTTTGCTGAAGAAGAAAAAGAAACTGGTCCTGGTCAGAATTGGTGGTGTTTTTCAGACCTCGTTCCCTGTTTCATCCTTCTTTTCAGCAGCTGTGTCCTCTCATTCTGCACCGAATCCTGCAGAGAGATTGACCCCTAAATGAGATCCCACAGGACGTCTGATAAAGCAGCTTTTGCGACTGTTGCCGTGTCCCAAGAATCTGGAGTTTCTCTCGTGAAAACCACTGGGTTTTCTCCAGAGAGAAAGTCAGACTTTGGATTTAGATCAAAAGAAAAACTATATTGTGTTGTATACAGTTTTTATTCCTCTGACGGGTTTCTTAACAAAAGTATTCCGTTTTTATGAAGTGCTTTCACAACAGGGAGGGATGAAAATATTCCTTTGTGAAAGGAAAAGCTTCGTTGAACAGCCTTTATGGGAGGACCTGAGATGGCGTCACACGCTCAAAAGATTCTTCGTTCCGAAAGAGATCAAGAGAAAAGAGATGCGCTTTTAGAGGAGAGTTCAGGTAAAGGGGCCATTTTAGACCAATAAAAACCTTTTATTGTTGTTATTTCGTTGAACAGAATGGCCGTCAGGATGCAGTTTTAGTTTGTATCGTAGTTTTTCAATCTCTCGAATGAGGCTGTTTGTATGAGTAGGTAAAACATTCAGCAGGTGTCCAAAGTTCATTTATTTACCTTCACTGTTTCAGCAGAGCTTTCTACCAAACTCTAGAGCCAATGAAGCTAAGTGGTATATCTATCTAGATTCAGCCCACCTTGTGCTGGCGCGGACTCTTGCTCTTCACCAGCCCGTAAATAAAAAGAAGGGGTACACCCATACCCGTAAACGGGCTTACGAATTTTTTTTGAGATTTGTCATTGGTTGTCGAAGCTCAGGGAGAAAGGTAGGGGGAGCTGCTCCTATTGGCTGGAGCGTTGTGATTCACCGGAAAGTGTCTGGCTGACCAACGTAGTCGCTGATTGGTTGGTGCCAGGTCCAGGAAGCTCTTGAGTCTTGACAAAGGGCACGCTGCCTAAAGTACCAGCCGGCAGAATTGCTCTCCCAAGAGGCGCGCCTTGCCGTTTCTCCTGACGGTGGATGGAGGAAGAGGGTCTCCTGGTTTACGTTTAGCGACGGTTTGCATCGGAGGTTGGTGAGGGTCGTTGCCGCCATGGAGGATTTTGCGATCTTGACGATCTGCTGGCGTTGCGGGTCACTGCCCTGTTCCTTCATCTAGTGTTCGTGTGCCGCCCCTTCGGGTACAGTAGGTGAACGGCGATTATTATTATTATTATTCATTGGAAAAGTAAATCCAAAGTAGTATCTGTTTGATTTTGTTATTTTAAAGGAGGACCATGGAGGTCATCGAAAGCTTTCTGCTTTTTATATTCTAAATAACGAAATCAAACAGACATACTATTGTGGGTGTACTTTTCCATTTCATTGACTCATGTTAATATGAGTTTTTCTTTGGATTATTATTATTATTATTATTATTAATTATTATTATTATTATTATTATTATTATTATTATTATTTATTATTATTATTATTACAGACATTCGTAGGGATGAACCATTCGGAAATAACTTGCAAAGGAGGATTCCCCCCTAAAAGTTAAATATGTGATACGAAACCGTTAGGTTTTAGTTCAAGTTAATGGAGAGGGTTAAAGCAGATGCAAACGGCACGAACTCGTGGGTTTGAACAAGTTTCTCCATAATCTGAATAACTGGGAACGGAACTAGAAATCTTAATGGTTGGAGGCTGCAAAGGTATTCTGGTGAATGCATTCTTCATAAGAACCTTTGTCAAATTGAATCTTACTGAGTCGGAAGGAATCTGTTATTTTCACCTAAGTTGACACGAGTATTTCTCAAGAGAGGGTGAAGGGTGTCAGTGAGACCTGGTGCCGTGGAAGGGCTTCTGCCAGGGAAGTGTGAAGAAGTACTATTACATTACGGCAAAGCGAAGAAGTCAGTCATGGGTGATGGAACATGGAATGAAAAGAAACCGGAGCGTTTTCGGAGGAAAGGGAAGAATGGCATAATATGGATCAAGTCCCATAAGAGCAAAATATATCTGCAAATAAAACCCCAACTGTGATTGTTTCATTTCCTAAGGAATTGGTATTACTATTAACTTCTTTTTATATTCTAGACACAAATAATCTCCAAGGTCAGTTGGAAAATGAGTTAATAAAAGGGAGATTATTAGACCCCAGAGTCATTTGTTCAGTGTTGCAATAGGTCACTGACGGTTGATTGCAACTCTGCAAAAGTCTTGTAGTGAACACGATTCAACTGCCCATATTGCATTTCGGGTTACCTACCTATAAACTGTCCTACCACTTCTGTCGTTCTGAACTCTGTTTTGCAAATACATGGGATTCTTTGGCATTTATTCCTCAATTATGACATACCAATACAGTATATATATATATATATATATAATATATATAGATATATATATATATATATATATATATATATATAGAGAGAGAGAGAGAGAGAGAGAGAGAGAGAGAGAGAGAGAGAGAGAGAGAGAGAGAGAGAGGGAGAGAGAGAGATGAATTACACATGTAGAATATGATTAAAATGTGATTATTAAAAAAAAAATTATAAAAAAAAAGATACGTTGCAGAGAGAGAGAGAGAGAGAAATTATGCATGTAAGTAGAATGTGATTAAAAATGCGATTATTAATAAAAAAAAGAATACGTTTGCAGAGAGAGAGAGAGAGAGAGAGAGAGAGAGAGAGAGAGAGAGAGATTAATAATAATAATAATAATAATAATAATAATAATAATAATAATAATAATAATAATAATAATAATAATGATAAGCTTTATTTCCAATTTTACATTGGCTTTTCTATATCTTACAAAGGATAAAATGTATTTCAATGTTTGACTTACATTTCATACTATTGACAGTTTCTATATACAACAAACCTGACTGAACATCTTAAAATTACAAAACAAAACGTAGCCCTGAAATTAGATTAGTATAACTAGTATGTATAATTTTACTTACATGTGTAAACAGGCATCATCATGATTTAGAAAGTTGCCCTTCTATTGTTACAATTCTGGAGATGCAGTGATGTTACCGTATAAAGCGTTTTCAACCTACCGGCAAAAAATGTTTCTTTAGCTCTGATTTGAAAGAATTGATAATAACTATTGTTTTTATAGCTGTTGGTAGCTTATTCCAAGCTAAAGGACCCTGTACAGTAAACGATCTTTTACCCAGCTCGGTATTTGTCCTTGGTACGTAAAGGTTGTTGCTATTTCTTGTTGTCCTGTCACTTCTAAATCCAACTATTGTCAGAGGAGAAATCCTGGTAATAACTTATTTAATATTTTACACACTAATATACATACGCCGTACTGTATTCTTTGTTCTATATTTAGCCATTATTATTTCTTTAAAATTGGGGTTACATGATCATATTTCTTTGCCTTCCCATCAGTCACTTTTGCCGCAAAGTTTTGGAGTTTTTGTATTCGATGATGTTATTTAGACGCAGTGCCCCATACATTCAAACAGTAGTTTACTATGCTTAACGCAAGCGACTGAATAACCCTTTTGCGCATCTCATGATCAAATCTGTCTTTTATTATGTTTATGTAAATTAGTGTTCCATTCACTTTCCTACTAACTTCATTTATATGAACACCAAAACACATGTACTGATCGAAGTAAACTTCAAGGTTTTTTACATGGTCACTTTTTCTAATTGCATGACCATTAAAATTTATAACTATATTATCAGGAATTTGAGAAACGTATTGTCTTGAGCCAAGGAAAACATACCGAGTTTTTGATTCGTTTACATTTAATCCACAGCTGAAATAAAGAATTTGAATTTGAATTTGAATTTGAATATTTAGCATTTTCTAAGATACTTTCTGCTCTTGAAATTAACATTTGTAATTCGTCTATGGTTCCGGTGATTAGGATTTGACTGTCATATGCATACTGTATTAAGAGACAATTCTGTAATGAAGTAGACATATTATTGATATAGATTAAGAAAAGAACTGGTCCTAATATACCTACTGATCCTTGTGGGACCCTAAATTGTACTGGCTTAGAGGAAGATATTACACCGTCTATTCTTACTGACTGATACCGATTTTCCCAAATAATTTTTTGAAAAACCGGGTCGATTTTAGTTTTTTAGTATACATTTTACTAAGTAAAATATCATGGCTAACGCTATCAAATGCTTTAGAGAGATCTTTTTCGTCTATGTTAATATAAATTTCTCTGTGAGCTTCATGAGTGCGGTTTCGTGGATAGATTTGGGTCTAAAACCATTTTGAGTTTGTGGTAATAAATTATTTTCTTCAAGATATTGCATGAGCTGAACTGTAAAACTATTTTTTTCTAATATCTTTAGATACGACTGGTAGAAGTGATATAGGCCGATAATTTTCGACTGCATCTGGGGTCACCGTTTTGAAAAATGGTATTACATGCGATAAACTTTCAGTCGTGGGGTAGAGACTAGTAACAATGGAGGTGTGTTTACTATAACGGTTAGGAAAAAAATTATCACGGGTAAGGCATCTCGTATGAAACGGAGACAGATACCATGAGATCCAAACGCCTTTGAGTCATTCAAATCCCTCACTACCAAGACAACTGTATCTACGCCAAACGGTTGCGGTCTGAGAGAGAGAGAGAGAGAGAGAGAGAGAGAGAGAGAGAGGACTGCTACCTCTCTTAGATGTTATAAGACCGATCCCTTTACACACACACATATATATCTATATATATTCTATCTATCTATCTATCTATCTACTATCTATCTATCTATCTATCTATATATTATATATATATATTGATATATATATATATATATATTATATATATCGAAAAATTTCTCCAAGCACAAAATTCGTCATTTCTGTCAAACCCGAAGCATAACAACAAGTAGATAAACCAAAACATCAGCTAATAAACAGGAGAAATAGGAAAATACATTGGATGAACAGAAAAATAAACAAATGACTCGGGGTGAACGTAACTGATATAGCCCGGACCGTTAAGTCAATTAAAAAAAGCCCTACTTTTCTACAACGATTTGGACATATCCCATTGACGCCATAAATCTGAGACTGAAAAACGAGCCCACAATTGAACCAGAGAATTGCATTCACTTTTCCTCCTTCATTACACTGCTGGTCCCTCGCTAAGGGGTCGGTTGCACAGATGTCTCAAAGCCCTTTTCCACTTTAACACTCCATCCCCCTATCCCTAAGTGCATTTGATCCCTCACGATCAAATTTCATATATATAAACACTAGCAGGGAGACGCCATCTACATATCAGTGAGGCCACCAAGGCCAAAACCCGGAACAGCATTTGGACAAATTTATTGGGTCACTCGTTATCAACCTTAGGCCAAGGCCCCACCGTATCCGTCGCGGCGCGTCGCGTGCGTCCAACACGGCTACGCGTTTTGTGCGTTTCGATCAACTGTTATAGTTCAAACACGAGTGGCCCCACATGGCGCATGAGCGTGCGTGGAGTCAGGTGCGTTACCGGACTGGACGCGCAAGGAACAAAACATTTTGTTTTTAGCCGCACGTGGACGTGAGTCTCCGAGCTGGGGTCCGCATGAAGGAAGAAATTGTGGTAGACCTACAACACCTGCATTTGAACCAACCTGCCTAACTTTGAGTTATAATCAAATGTTGATGATTTTGTGGTTATGATAAAGGATTCAAGTATTTTTTTTATTATATTCTAATTGACAAACATTATGTAAATATCTTGTATCAGAAGTTCCTGTATCAAAGTGTTCAGTTCACACACAATTCTACGTATCTTAATTTTTGTATTAAATAAAATAAAGTGCAACTTCAATTTCAAAATCAGTAATCCTTCTCTCAGAGTTACTACAAGTTTCTTACATTGATACGGATCTTCTGTAATTGGTATCAAATTCTGATATGCGAGATATAATGCCCTCGTTAATTAAGTCAAAGGTTTTCGGCGGCATCCGACAATATTAAAAAAAAACAAAAAAAAAAACTGTCTGGACGCTATCGTAACTTATGAAAGAGTTTTGCATATTCTCCACTCTTTCCTCATCTAAAGTTATGTCATAAGTCCAGATTTTCCTACTGTTCAACGCCTCTAATTTGGTTGACAGCACCGAGTCAGAGGAAAACCTCGCGCTCTCCCTTCATAACGGCAACTACTGCTGAAGTTTGAATTGTCCGTCTTATAACCGTCACTCGTGTGTCTGGTTGGGCCACACGCGCAGAAGACGGAGATGCTTGTAGACGGATAGTCGTGTTGGACGCACGCGACGCGCCGCGACGGATTCGGTGGGACCTTAGCCTTTACAAATGAAAATGAAAATAAATGACATTATAATTCTTGTAATCAACTTCACAATAATAAGCAAAATGACATAAAAAATGAAAAAGATTACGTTAAGAGATGGCTTATAATAAAAAAATGGCTAATTGAGTAAATAAAATAAAATAAAGCAAAATGCAAATTCAGGTCACAAAAACGGATGGTACAATGGAACAGTAAATATATTTCAATATACAATCCAGTAGAATGCAGACTAAAAACAAAAGTGACGTTACAGCCACATTACTAGTCAAAGAAGGCTTTATCTTGACAGAATATAGAACTTCCAAAAATGTCGAGGTCTGTAGCAAACTGAGCACAGGTTACAACAGAAAAATCATCAATATGTAAAGCGTGACGTCACAGATCATGGTCGGTTACATACAAATACACCGGACCTACGCATCGGACTACCTTTTGTTTCTATACCGTGATTTCAAAGGTGTAACAGGAGTAAAACCTTGCAGTTGCACTACGAAACAACTGTTGCTTTCATTCATATTCATGAAAAAAATGAGGCGAGGGTGAACAGGAGTCGTGTCATCAGATATCTGATAAGCCGAACTGCCTTGATAATTAGCCAAGATCTGACATTTCCATTGTTAAGGAACGTCTGTCAATCATGATCGATGTATTTCAAAAAAAGAAAGAAAAGGGTAACATCGAAATGCAGAACAGTAAACTGCATAGAACTTAAGATTTGTGTGGGTCTAGGTAGGACAAAATTCACGCTACACCTTCATGGAGAGAAAAAGAGGAGAGAGAGAGAGAGAGAGAGAAAGCTACGTGATGTTACAGAAATTGTACTTTGCAGTTTTTACTCTTCAGGAAGAGATCGAAAATTTACCTCTGCAACTCCAGCCTTAGTTAAGAGTAAAAACGCCGCCAAAGTCGAGTTCAGTCCGTCCAAATTTGCACATCCAAAAAGTTGGAAAAAAAAAAAAAAAAAAAAAAAAAAGAGAAACTTTTTAGCATCACGAGAACGCGCTGAGCATCTCGTTACGTCTCCTTCCCTTGTTACTTCCAATTAGTGGTTAACACAAATGCGCCATTAAAGAAATTTCTTGAATTCTTTTCCTGGACCCAACAAGGTTTGAACCTGGGGCAGGTACGAAGCTCTACCTCCTAGGTTACCTCAATGAGTAATGGATCAGTAATTAAGTGAATTTCCTTTTTTTCTACTTTTTTAATATATAACGAATAATTAAGGCAGATTGACCTTCCAGTATTGCCGCAGATGCATGGATTCAATATATCTACTCGAGTTAACAGCGGAGTAGAAAAAATAAAGAAAGTAAAGGCAAGGCTACAATAATATCTGAAATAAATTCTTCGTCTTCTTCTTCTTCTTCCAAGTGAAGCTGGCCTTATGCCAGCACTGATACCAATAGTGCACAGGGAGAAGGAGATATAGGATCAATCTGTATGAAACTGTTCAGGACTTATCAGAGCCCACAACTACAAGGCTCCAGCAGTAAAAGAGTGTAAATGATAACACCTACTGAGGTACATATCAGATACTAAAAGTGGACAAATAAAAAAAAATAATAACCAAATTTAACGATGTTTATGCTGTTTCTTCCAGGTGTGAAGCTCACAAATGAAAACTGGGAATTAAAAAGGATTTTAAAAGCTGTGATCATCAAAGAACTTTATGGCGAAAGTTTCTTCCTTCTGATTTCATCTGCTACTCTCTCTCTCTCTCTCTCCTCTCTCTCTATCTCTCTCTCTCTCTCTCTCTCTCTCTCTCTCTCTCCTGAGTCTTTTATTGCAGACACCTGCCAGGGAGACTTAAATGACTCAAGTTATAGTTAAGTGAGAGCAGACTATATGGCTGATGGGTATAACGATTGATTGATTAGTTACTCCTTACTGGAGTCGCAACGACGAGAAGGGGTTATAATGAAAAAGAGGTAATGAGGTAAAGTGAACGTTTACTGTTTAAGAGTATTAAGCTCAAACTGACTTTATTCATTGTGTGGAAATAAGTTATAAAAGGTAACCTAATCCATTTTGATCTTTTGAGACAGATGAGGTTTACTTATTCATGATTCATCAAACACGCAACAGTTCTCATCTTTTATGTAAAACGACTTTAAAACTGAACGTTTGTTTTGGGGCCATTATTTATCATCAAATTTTGCAAAATCTTGAAATAATTGTATCTCACTTTCCTCCATGATGCTCATCATCACTGACCTTCCTTCTGCAAGGTTCAAAGGTCGCTCATGAGCGGCAGAAACAAAGCGAGAGACCGGAAATATGAACATATCATCAGTGACTGAGGCCCTGTGCACCCACCTTAAGACCAGGGGGAACCAGGCAGTGGCAGGTGGTGACTCTGCAGGTAGCCATATCCTTGGTAAAAAGGACATCAAGGAATCCTCTCTCTCTCTCTCTCTCTCTCTCTCTCTCTCTCTCTCTCTCTCTCTCTAGTAATACCTTCACAATCTATCTTCCTTACAGAGGTCTTGCCTTATATCTTCTAATTTATCAACACAATTTTATCTAACTGTAGGTCATTCAATTATGCTCTCGTTCAAGCTCTAATTCGCTTTTAATGACGTCCATTATGGTTTCAGATGGCTGTGAATTACCTCTGACAGGTGTCCTGACGTGAGAGACAAACAAAGCCTCGAGTTCAAGTGCAATTGTGACGTCACAGTTGTCAACACTGACGTCATATCTGTAGGTTGACATTTCACTTTGTTGTCGGAACGCTAGGAATCTTTGTGAGAGACTCATTTCCCGTGTTAAATTTACAAGAGGGAAATGCTTTTTAAGGGAGAACAATTTCCCCTGAAGACGTGAAAACACGTCGAGAAAAGATAGAGAAGTATTTCCACACTAGCTGAAAATTAAAACGAAAATCTTCAGGTTCAATTTTATTTCTTTGCTTACGTTGAAAACGAACCATAAAAATGGTTAAGACGGACAGTTTCCATGGCCCAAATAACAGATAGAAGTACAAATTGTTACAAGGTATTAAATATCAATGCTTTCTAAATTCAACATCACTTTTGCAGAAAGAAAATCTTAAGAAATTCTGGAGTACCAGAGGTATTTTACAGCTGAATCCTCATGTATATCTATATCCTGTGTATCTATAATAGCGGAGGCTTGGCTTATAACAACTGATGTGTGTGTGAGTGTGTGTGTAGAGAGACTGGGTTTTGTTGGACTTTAATCAGGGATTTGGCCAGGGTATTTGGGTAGGTAAAGGCAAAAAAGAGTTAAGAGTTTCCAGGATTCTGTGCCATCGTCTTAATCCTGTCCAGGTGAGGGATTTTTATTTTATTGTTAGGAGTCTCTCTGGTCTTGTCTTGAGGGGTCAGTAGAAGTTTAAGTTTGCTTTATGAATCGCTTCCTCAATTATGTGGTCAGGATACCTTAAGATGAAAACTGCTTGCGAATTAGTTCAAATTCCCTTTTCCACCGATGAAATCTTTGGGGAACAAATTCATAAGGCTCTTGAGAATAGGTTTCTGGCTACGTGTATCTTGATAGAAATATTATGATGCTAAAGCAGTGAATGCATGAAAGTGAAAATGCTGGTTTTCTGTATATGGAAAATTTAAATATTCTGTCGTGTCTAATTATTAAAACATCAAGAAAAGGAAATTTTGTTATCTGTTTCCCGATTCAAACTTTAAATTTGATGCTGGGTACGAATGCTTTTAATTTTGAAAGAACTTCGTTTTTTAAAACTGCGCCACCTACTATCCCAAATGTTGGGATATTACCTACATATCTCATCCACAGAATGTCTTTAGGTTTTATTGCATTTATTACTATAGTTTCAAAATATTCCATGCATAGACTGGCTAAAACAGGACTTATAGGGCTACCCATGCAACGCCCGAATTTTTGCTTATAGAATGACTCCCCAAGTGAAAAGACATAATCAACTAACTTTATTATTTTGTCAAGAGCCAGTGGGAATGATCTGAATAGGGGCCTAATTTTTACCTCAAAAACTGTAGAACATCTTGTAGTGGTTAATTTTCCTTTTGCATAGGGAATCTGCATCAAGGCTTAGAGGTTTTATGTTGGGAAGTGCTTCTCTGAATTTTGACAAAAATATTTCGAATGTTTAATGTGACTGGGAGAAAAGTGCCTAAGAAGGGAAATGAGGGCCAGCTACTATTCAGAAATTTTGTAATTGAAAGCATTGGCACATATGATGATGGGTCTGAATGGAAAGATTATCTTTGTGAGATTTTGGGAAGGCCATAAATTTAAGGTAGTTTTTGGGTTAATGATTTTAAATTTCTCCAATAGTGCAATGATATTTTTCTCTGCCAATTAATCTTACTTTGCTGAAAAATTCTGTGGGGACGTAAACCAACACTTAGTCATAAACCTAGGTTTACCCTTTGCCTTTAGTTAAAGGACTTTTTTTCGGACAACTTCAAATACCCAATAAAACAGTGAACTTCCCGAAAAGGCTTATCGATGCAATTCAAGAAACGAAGAAGGACAAAAGTTTGCACATAACTAAAGCTGTCAAATCAAATTGTTTAGTAGTAGTGGAAAACTACTTATCTGACTCTAATACTTACAAAATGCTATGGAAAGACCCATTAGCTGTCACAAAAAGTTTTAATTCTAAAATAAAAACTATACTAAAGGGATTCAGTTCAATAAAAGAGAAAGTGATGACTATTGTCCCATCATTACCTAACATATACGGATTAATCAAGACCCATAAAAAGAGATTTTCCATTCTTCTCATAATCAGTTCAATCGGTTGTATTACAGTTTCGATTTTGCAGCCGTGTGCAACCTGTCGTCACTCCGATCATGGATTCGCCACGTTGGCGTGCAGTATTAGCTGATATTTCGAAAACCATCGAGTTGCTGAATAAAACTTCACACAACAACAGATGTTGGCAAACACTGTCAATGAACAGAGTATTCCAATTGTTGATGAGAACATCGAGCTCCCAATTCACCTTCTAAAGCCCACCCAACCAGCAACTATCCCCATTTACCATCCCAGAAGAAGATACTACATCTACTGGAACCTTTTCCAATGAAGAAAATTATCAAGAAATGTCTGATGAAGACCAAACTTCCAGTTGCATCCACTCAAGTGATGGGAACACAGAAATACTGAGCCTTTCCCCTTCCGTGCTTGAGGATGATTCCCATTCTGAAGGATGGACTAATGTCCGAAAGAAGAAAGCCTACAGGAAAACACCAGCCCAAGATGAAAGAACCCCTCTTCCCAACAAGTCTACTGTAATTAATTCACCACCTCTTCCAAAATACAAAGCCTCCTTTGCTGTTATGGGAAAACTGGAAAAGCAGAATCCAAATCTGAGGATGTCTTTTAAGACTTAATTCAGTGGGTGACATGATCATCACCCCAAAGAGCAGAGATACTGAAGAGATTCTTTGACAGAATACAGTTTTTCAACTGTTAGACCCGAGGGACAAAAGTCAAGAAAGCAGTCATTTGCAGGTATCCAACCACCCTCCCTCTAGACCCCATTTTACAACTGTAAAATATTCTAGTATTTAAAAGATGCACTGGGAAAGTCTGGTACACCCGACAAGAAAAAGTTCAATCGCCACCTTGCCAAGGAGCAATACCCAAACAAGTCTCCCTTGGAATATGGGGATCATTCCCCACTGAAGCCTTCATTCCAGAGCCACTCCGATGATTTCAAGTGCCACAAGTTTGGGCACCACAGCAGCCACTGCAAAGCCACAGAGAGGTGTAGTATATGCAGTAAACCTCATCCAACCAAGTAATGCCTAGATGCTTTCAAAAGAGGAGAAAAAGTTGAAAGCAAATGCCCAAACTCTTCTCTGGAACATCATGCATGCAACAAAAAGTTAATTTTCAACTTTAAGAAGTTGGGAAGATCAAGACAACTTCTCAACTTCAATCGACCTCAAAACCTTCAAGACCCATTCCAAAACCAAGAAAGAAGATGGAATGACCAGGATGAAACTGCAGAATGAAGTTAAAGCAGCACTACACAAGATAGCCAGCGACAAGTCAACGCCAAGTGCTACAGAGCCTTCCTCTTCCCTTCCTTCCTCTAAGGTTGACAGCCACCCTTCCCAGACCCATCCCTCTTTCCCCTTCTGACAGCCCAGACAGTGCCAACAGAGTTTCTAAAGCAGTGAGTGAAAGCTCAATAACACTTACTTTCGAAGGAATCACCGTTCTCTTCGAACTTCTTACAGAGAAACCTGTAAAGAGAGAGACACTACTAAACCGCATACAACCCCACCTCATCCAAACCTTCAAACTCAAGCATCTGTTCTGCAATCCAAACAGCAGCTGCCTCACCTAATCATCCCATTGCTGTTCCTCTTCGCCAGTATCTTAATGAGCGGTGCTGAGAAGAGTAACACCTCATCTTAGCCACTCTCAAGTAAGCACTATCTAATGGCATACAGCCACCCACTGTATAAGATAGAATTCTTCCACTCACTGCATTAATATCATTCATCACATCCCAAGGGAACTTAGATTCCCAAACTATTTCTCTAACTCAAATTTCCTTCTTTCCTTCCCACGCTACCCTACTTAGTGGGACTCCTTATATCACACCATCTCTAAGTAAATTATTTCACTTCTGGCCAGGGTTAAAATTGGAGCTGAATGATATGATGCAGAGAAGAACACTTCATCCATCACCAGTTGGGGCTGCTCCAGGAGCAAGAACCCGTGCCAGTTCAAAGCTGGCTTAATCTAATGACGATGACAACGGTTGTATTAGCTATAAATTTTCTAAATATCTAGTTAAGTTACTATCACCTATCCTGGGTACTATTTCAAATTCCCATTTACAAAACTGGTTATTTTTATGCTAGACTTTCCCATACAGAATTATCCAGTACAGACAAATGAACCAGTTTTGATGTTACATCTTTATTTACTAAAGTTCCTATTGATAACTTACTTCAGTATTTACCACAACATTTGGACTCTTATAATCTAGAATTACCTACTCTAGACTTATTCCACGCAATTTATTTTCTGAGGGGTTTTGGGTAGATTTGTAGAAGACTGATTTTGTATTGTAAATGAAATTGTAAATATTCCTGATTTCCTTGATAAAATTAATAACCTTGTACCATCCATAAAATTCACTGTATACCATTTTTGATGTCTTGGTTATTAGAAACATCACCAATTTTTTTAAGTATATAGGAAACCCACGAATAATTTGTCATATATTTATCTTTACTCTAACCATGCTAAACAAATTATGAAGTCAATATTTTCCAGGGTGTATCTCGGAGCTCTTATAATTTGTAGTCCTTAATTTTAGATGATGATCTTAATATTATTGATAAAACAGGAGATTCGTTATGTTACCCTTCATGTTTTTAGGAACTTTGTAAGATTGTTTAATAATGTGAATATATGTAAGTTAAGTTATCCCAGATTGTTTATCTACAACAACACCTTATTGAGTAGAGCCATCAGCTCAGTAACCTCCCCCCCCCCCCCCCCACCCCCCTTTTGAGTTATCCCTGTAACAAAGCAGGGATAACCCAAGGATTTCAATTGATAAGTACGTAATTATCCTTCTGAGTGTAAATCAGATCTGAAACTAGCATTTTCTCAGGTAAAAACATAAAAATGGCGAAGGTGAGGGAATAGAGAGTATGGGAGGGATTTGTGACACTGTCCCTCTTATCCAGGTATTACTATGCAGTCTGTCCCTTTTATCTAGGTATCATTTTATCCAGAAATTACTGTCATGTCTGTCCAATTGCTGTTCTATCTGTCCCTTTTATACAGATATTACTATGGTATAACTGTCCTTTAATCCAGTTATTACTGTTCCTGCCTGACACCTTTAACCAGGCATTACTTCACTGTCTGTCCTTTTTATCCAAGTATTACTGTGGTGACTGTCCCTTATATCCAAGTATCACTACACTGTCTGTCCACTTTAACCAGGTAAAACTGTGATGTCAAAACCTTTTGTTAAGTTATTACTGTGGTGCCTGTCCCTTTTATCCAGGTATTAGTGTGATGACTGTCCCTTTTATCCAGAAATTACTGTCTGTCTCTTTTATCCAGAAATTACGGTGATGACTGTTCCTTTTATCCAGAAATTACAATGATGACTGTTCCTTTTATCCAGAAATTACAGAAATTACTGGGATCACTGTCCCTTTTATACAGATATTATTGTGTCTCTGTCCCTTTTATCCAAGTTACACTGTGGTGACTGAAAACCATTTTCAACATGAAAGTTAGGTATGATAGACCTCCTGTAGAGTTTATTCACCACATTAGTTAGAAAAGGAAGGGGAAGGGAAAGGGGGATGGGGGAGGGGGAAAAGTGAGGCGATACGGATTTGAAACCTACCTGATTATCTAAGTTATTTCAAATGATGGACAAATGCCAAATTTTGTCTAGTTTAGTCAAGCAGTTCAGATTTGTATATATATATATATATATATATATATATATATATATTATATATATATATATATATATATATATATATATATATAGCGCACTAACTTACAAGCATACAAACATTCACTTACTATTTATGTATGTATATATATATATATATATATATATATATATATATATATATATATATATATATATGTGTGTGTGTGTGTGTGTGTGTGTGTGTATGTGTATATATATATATCTATATATATATATATATATATAAAATACGACTGAATTCTCTCTCTCTCTCTCTCTCTCTCCCTCTCTCTCTCTCTCTCTCTCTCTCTCTCTCTCTCTCTCCCTTGGTGTAAGGTAAGGTCTCCTCGATCAAGCCGCAGTACGAACCGAATGTCGTGTACTACCTAACTAAAAGTGGCGTTTCCTGAAACCCGGATTCTTAATTATCGAAATATCTCTTATATTATGCAAAGGACTCCGGAATGGAAGCGTTTACTCTTATCTGTCGGATTCTTCTGCAGTTGTAAATATCCCGTGGCGGAAGAAACAGCAACAAACACTCACTAAATGACGTCATCAGGGCGGTCTCGGAAAAACAGTTCATTCACATGAGGCCCTCCTCCATGTTCTCGGGGAGATAACAAGGACGATGGCATCTCATTGAAGAAGCTGCTCACCACAGCAAAGTTTCTTTTGAAACTGCAACGAGCAATAGTTAGTTTTGTTACTATTTTCAGATAGAAATTCACGCTGTCTTGACAGTTATTTTTCTTATATTTACATCTATTTGCTAAAAGATTTTGGAAATGATGTGCTAGGTTTCAAATGGATGTGACACTACATTAACTACACAAGAATATACAGCGTGTAAGCCTACAGAATTTACTGAAAATTACATAAAGAAAAATATGATTATAAATTATCCCCAAGTAATAATAGTGGCTGGGCTTTATCCCTTGGTGAATAGGTATCACAATTAACAAATACATATTAACAAGCATCAATTATCAGATAAAATAGAACTCTAAAAAAAAGTCAAACAGGTAAGCAAACTCCAAGGAAGTTGACGGAAAGATAAAATGATAAAACATGTTAAAAGTTTGCAAACCTTCAAAAACTACTCAAACACTTACAGTAAGCTAATCTAATAATCTCCAATGCCGTGAACTATAAGGTAGTAAGTGCTTTCTAAAAGGGTAGATAAAACCATGTCAGTAAATTTTTAGTTTTTTTTACATAACTAAGCGGCATTTTATCTGCAATGATACTAAGAAAACAATCGCATTTTAGGTGCCATAATTAATCCCGGAATTTAAGACGCTACTGCCGAGAGTCATAGGAGGACACGAGGAGGACACGAAAACAAGAGAAGACGACAGGGATGCGTAGCATCCAAATGCCAAGCTACTCTCTCCCTGGAAAGGGGCAAAGTCTTGCCAATGAAACGTGAGTGTTGGGTGCGTGCGGAACAGTGAATGCATGTTTTCTTACTCTGACAGGAGCACTTTGAGGTCAAAGTTCTCTTCCTATAGAAGGATAGAGCACTATGCTGAAAAGATTAAGGAATTATGAACCCTTCACCCAATACCATGATCAATCAAGCTTGTTTAACAGGCTGGAGATTGTCATCAACCTTCAGGTTTGATGTTGAATATTCTTAGTCTTTTCATGGTTCGAAATCAATGAAAGTAATGATGAAACTTATTTCACACAAATAAATAAATAAATAAATAAATAAAATGAATAAATAAATAAAAAATACCGCAGATACGAATAAATAACGAATTTTTCTTTGAAGATAAAAAAAAAAAACAAAAAAAAAAAAAAGTTTTTTTTTGTCTACGTTATCATTACGAATTTGAAATACCAATATGAAGTAATAACATTTGACGTATATTTCATTCAGTTCTACATAAACTCTGCTCTCAACTCTCACGGAAGGAGAGAAAAGGTGAAGGCGAAAACTCTCTTCAATCAGTGATTCTCAAAATCATAAAAACCCCAAAATGTAGCACGTTAATGTTAATTACGAAGGACAACTGTCCCCTCTTCAGGCAGGTAATGAATGATAATAAGTTACAGAAAAGCGGTATTTATACCGAGAGATCCAGGGGTCAGCTGTTACGCCACTCCAGTTTCTCTGCAACTCTTATTCTCATTCATTACCTACCTGAAGAAGGGGACAGTTGTTCTCCATAATGTAACATTAAAGTTCTACACACACACACACACACACACACACACACACACACACACACACACACATACATATATACATATATACATATACATATATACACATATATAATATATATGTATATATATTGTGACGAAGTGCCAAGTATCTCGTTTAAATACACTTACCATTAATTAATTGTTACCTCTTAACAGCCAGACACCTGAACCCTCATCACAGGTACGAAACGACTGAATACTCTAAAGGCAACAGTGATCCCTTAACAACTTACCAGTATTGCAGAAAATCAGACAAAGTTCATTAAAACAGGAGTGAGGTAATCTTGTAAGTAATTAAATTAATCAAAGGGCATCACTCCATCAACAACTTTAAAAGTTTAAGTATTTCCTGATTTCAGAAGTCGAAGTACTTCCTGGTTCTAAGTAACTTCAAGTAAATTGAAGGAAAACAGATCAATTACCACTCTATGTTTCTACCTAAGCTAAATATAATCATATGCTGGTGTGAAAAATAAAACACTTATAAAAATATAAATACAAAACAAAAATTTGTTATTAAACTCAAAATTTATAAAGTGAAATTCACATATCAGGGAAAATTACTGTTACTTGAAAACAAGGCAAAGTTTAATTAAGTCTTGAATCAATTAAGTAAAATTAAATCTAAATTAATTTATCACAAAATTCGAGAAAATTAATTCAATCAAAATTCCAAAAGTTTTTTGTTAGGCAATAATTGAAATTTGGAAAAATTAATTCACAAGTGCTAAACAATAATAAAACTTGAAAAGAATGCAAATTAATTCACAAGTGTTAAATTTAACTAATTGTGCAACGATTAAGTAATGAAAATAACTAAGGCAATTAAATTGTGACTGTAAATGAAAACACAGAAAAATGTAGATAATACCAAAATTGCAAAAAGTATTAATCACACAGAATATGAATTAAAAACACACTTCAATAAGAAAATGAATAAATGCACAAAACATAAAAATCACTTCAAATGAAACAAAACACAAAAATTAGCATTTTGTAAAAATGTAAATAGTTTCTCTCAAACCATTGTAACTATTAGTTATTAATTCTCTAAACCATCGTAACCAATAGTTATTAGTTTTTACCAAACCACCGACTATTAGTTATTAGTTTTTACCAAAACCTTCGTAACCATCATTATTAGTTATTAGTTAATAGTTAACCACTGTTTCCTATTAGTTATTAGTTGCAACTAATAAAAATATAAACACACTTTTACTTGGTATACCAAACTTCTTTCTTCAAAAAAATTCACCAATCCACAGAAATAGGCGCCATTACACATGCTTTGTGAAATGCTTGTTCAGATTCCACAAAAAGCACTAAATTACACTAAATAAACTCTAAGAAAATATCAAATCTGAAATCTACAAGTTACTAGTGACCAATTTACGTTACGTTAATATCAATTATGGCGAGGCAGAGAGAGAGAGAGAGAGAGAGAGAGAGAGAGAGAGAGATGTGATGGTTTGAGGTTTTAAGCCCAAATGAATTCTCTTCCTTAAGGAAGCTGGACAGTGGAGATGACACAAAACGCTTTGGGCAATAATTCTTTCTAAAAAAGCTTCGAAATCTGACGCAACTTTACAGATAAAACGTGAAATCTGCACGTGGCATTCAGCAACGAAATACACATACAAAACAAGTTATGAACGAGTCAGCTCAACAGACACGACTCAGACTCGAGCAAAAGTCATTATCAAACGTGATGAGAGAAATCTCAAAACACAGCGAAGACCTCGAGGTCTCTTATCGCAAAACGTTGACAGGTTTTGAAAAACCACTGGCTTTGAACGGACAAAGCAAATCTCTCTTTTTTCTTTACTACGTTATATATTCTTTTTTACAATATGTAATGCAGAAATCTGAACACATATTTAAAACATCCTATCTCTAAGCTATCTAGGAATCTGAAAAAATGTTGCAAAATCTTTATACACAATATTTATACAGTCAAAGAGGGGATATATGCATTTTGAAAGTAGCAATATATAATATATATATATATATATATAGATATATATATATATATATATATATATATATATATATATATATATATATATATACACAATATTTTATACAGTCAAAAGAGGGATATATGCATTTTGAAAGTAGCAATATATATATATATATATATATATATATATATATTATATATATACTATATATATATATATATATATATATGTATATATGTATATATGATTGGGTGTGTGTCATCCCCATGACAGACATCCCCACAGTCACAGAAAAATTACTTTTAGTCATGACCTGGGCACACCAGTCTCTCTCTCTCCCCTGTACGTCCCCAGATCACCAGTGGTACCAAGAGGTCTTACTCTGTACGCCCAGAGGCAGGCAACCTATACTCTGTTTTTTTCCACCTGTCCATCCGCCTGTGGTGGGGTGTTTTTGCGCATGGTAACACTGCTTCCCGGGCTTTAAAATAATATCCTATTTCGAATATTAACGGTGTAATTTGCATACAGTAAATTATTAAAACACTTTTCAGTTGCAATGTACACCCAGATACGTACCTAAAACTTACACATAGCGTAACTATTTAAAGCCCGGGACGCAGTGTTACCATGCGAAAAAAACCCCAAAACCCAAGGCGGTATGAACAGATGGAAAAAAAATAGAGTATAACATGACCGAGACAAAATAATGGCCTCGCAACCCCTTTATCACTTTCAGTTGGTTTCAATATTAATTATCCAATTATGTTTCACAGTACTGTATTTCCAGTTACTGAAAATGATCAATAGTCTACCAAATCTTATGTCGCTTTTAATTGATACCTCTTAATCTAGACATCAGAGTGTAAACTGAATATTGTCGGACACAGTAACAGCTATTATCCTTACCATCTTTAAACCAACATTATCCTGGGAGGTTGAACGACCAGTTAGGTATCCCCGCAAAAAAAAAAAAAAAAAAAAAAAAAAAATCAAGCCTCAAAGTTCTTGAAAATTTTGAAGTGCTTAAATACCTATACGATGGTAACAGTTAAAAGTGGCACCCCAAAAACAAAAATATGAGCCAAAGTTTTAACATCATTAGTGATGCTTTGCCAAAGATTTCTAAAATAAAAAAGAATACAATAAAGAGCAAGAAAAAATTGGCATGTCATCTCACAAAAATTATACTTTCACAAGCTCCAAAAATAAATATATAAACCAATCCCTTTCGATGGCGCTTAAACGTTTTTTTTTTCTTTTTTATTCAAAACTGGTCGAAACTAAACACAATGGGAGCGCTGTAACCCCTCCACAATATGAACCGAAATATGAACCAATAGACCACATCCCTTAAAAACGGGGGAGGGGGGGGTAAATTCATTTTTATACGGAAGATATAAATAAAAAGTTTTGAAAAGAAAATTCTCATGCGTGCAATAATGATGGGACCAACTAATTGTCAAAAAACACGCCACAAAAATATTTACCCTTAAAGGCCACCTAATAATAATAGTAATAAATATTTTCGAAATAAATATCTAATAAACAGACCAAAAAGAATGAAAGAAAAAAACCTAGGTCTACGTCCCTCCCACCAGAATTTAATGGGGTATCCTGCCATGCCGCCCATTACCTAAAAGGGGGCAAATCATACTTTGCTTTTCCAGCTACCACTGAAAAGGTCACAATTTAGACCTCAAAGCCTTGTCAAAAGGCGTTCTCCAATATTAACATAAGAGACCACACGCGGGAAACGCTGTGCAGAAATCGAAGGCCAGAAAAATTAAAATCACCCTATCGCAGGAAAAAAAATCATTAACAGCACACAATGAGGCCTGGATTATTGTTGTAATAAAATCTGAGACCTGCCACAAAAAGCATCTCTCAAAGTAAACCATCCTAATAACTCCTAAATAAACCAAACACCTATTAATAAACAAAACGGATAAAATAAAAAGCAATGGAACACTTACGCCGTCATTGGCAACTTTCTTGAATCGTCCAAGAGGGAGGCGTTCTGGCTGGAAGATTTTACAATCGTATTTTTTTCCAGACACTGAAGCTCCACTTCCAGGACAAGCACTTTTTTTCCTTTTAACAGTCACATGGGCATCCCCTAACTCCCCTTGTGGTGTCTAGAAAGCCCAGTCAATAATCAGTAACGCAATAATCTGCTAAAATCCCAAGAACTTAAAAGCACAGGGTTTAGGATAAGTAACAAACAATCAACAGCAAACTGAGCCACTTGCGTCCGTAGATTGAGTGACTGTGAGTCTGCGACTTCGTGTGGTGGCGGTGGTGGCGTGGGTTTGGGACTTCGGAAAGGACGAGCTAGAACCAACTTGGATTCTCAGGTGACTTCTTTAATAATAATAACAGTTTGCCCATACTGGTGCATAAAACGTTAAATCAAAAACATTTATGTTAAAGACATATAATTACGATAATATATGTAATATTTGTAAACGTAATTTTGAACTCAGTTGTTTACCGAAATATAAAGAAAATGGTAAAAAATTATAAAATCCAGCCTGTCGGTTTTGTTGGCAATTAACTTTGAACCCTACCCATTCAAGCAGAGTGAAACTTGGAACAAGACTTTTATGGACGAAAGTTGTGCTGTTTAAGTCACTCTTCTCACCCTTATGTCTCTGAACCCCTCGTTTGCCACTGTCGCCGAAAA
>NC_087214.1:56145888-56165888 GCF_015104395.2 Macrobrachium nipponense | reverse complement strand
GTATAATTGTTTATGCATAATGATAACTACAACTTGGAAGTTATATTCATGAGTAATTAGGAAATAAATGTTATTTGTCCAAGTGTAAGAAAACGTTGTATGTGTGGATTTGTTTATGCTAGAAATTAGGAGAATTTGCAGTCATTTATTAGAAAACTGTCTCGATGAACTTATGAAAATGCTATTTCTAGAAATTTGATTGAGTTGAGTTGAAAATAGAATTTAGGCCAAAGGCCAAGCACTGGGATCTATGAGGTCATTTAGCGCTGAAATGGAAATTGACAGTAAAAGGTTTGAAAGGTGTAACAGGATTATTATTATTATTATTATTATAAAAGTAGTTTTACCAGACCACTGAGCTGATTTTCAGCTCTCCTAGGGCTGGCCGAAGGATTAGATAAAATGCCAGGTCTAGCTCTTAGGCCAGAACTGGGGACCAAATTGGTCATTCAGGATAAATAAAAAAAAAATGCACGAAGGCAAACGCTTTCATACTAGAACACACACACAATAAATACATTTACTCATGTTCCCTTACAGACATTACTAAAACGGTATATTAAAATTCGGAATTAAGTTTTAAATTTTGAAATTTTGTAAAATTACCTAAAAAAAACTTATATTTTATCAATTAATTGCAGTTCCTCAGAAAAGTCAAAATTGGAACTACTGAAAAATGTAAAAAGATTTCTGTCAAAATTTCTTTTATTGTTTTATTTCCAAAAGTTGACAGTCTCTGCTGGTCATACTTTGGACACTCGCACAAGACATGGTCTGACTGTTACCAACTCCTTACACTCTGAACACTCTGGAGGCAGGGTCGCGTGGGTTGCTCATCAAGTGCCCGTGTGTCAGACGAGTGTGGCCTATACGGAGGCGTGTCAGGATTACTTGAGCATGTCTCTCTCTTTGATATGCTGAACTCCATTTGTTAACATCCTTTTTTATTTGTTTTAATTTATTATTTTCAGGCTCTTCAGCCCATACGTTTTGTTTTGCCATTTATTTACAATTATTGTTTTTATATATCTTATATAATCACTGGTGGGGATGTTTACATTTGCTTTTATCATTTGGACTGCTTCTTTAGCTGCTTTTATCCGCCTCTTCATTTCCTCTTATTCATGAGCAGGGACCAACATATTTCAATATTTTGCCATTTTTTATATAATTTTTGTGGAGTTCAAATTGAATTTGCTGTACAATATTATTTTTTTTTTTTTGGATTGTAATCTGAAGAGCTTCTATGGCACTTCTCTGAGTCAACTAAAAATCACAAAATTATTAATTGAAGTTTGCTTAATAATTTTTGATAGCTACTTTAATTGTACACAACTCTGCTGTGAAGACTGAGGCATGATTGGGTAAAGAAAATTGATATGTTTTGTTCTGCGATATAGCTGCATATCCTACGCCATGTTGCGATTTGGACCCGTCGGTATATATTGCATAATGTGAACTTTTTTTGTCTTTATATGTTCTATGGTTTTTTGTTTATGGTGTTCGGGGTATATACTGGAACTGATATAGATAAATATTTCAAGTGAGTGCAAGTCTTACTTTAATCATAGTCCAATAGGGTGGTAACTTTACTATTGGAGGTACTTGTATATTTATATTTAATGACTCTAACAGTCTATTAGCTCTAATTGGGAAAGGTAGTGAATGATGTTTATTAAAGACATCCCTTAACTCAAATAGACTTTTAGTTGGTGAATCACTTGCTTTGATTCTTAATGCACTTTTCAAGGTTATGAATTATCTATGGAGGGATAGTGGCAGTTCGCCACATTCAACTTGTACAGAGGAGACTGGTGAGGATCTAAATGCTCCTGTGCATATTCTTAGGCCTTCGTTGTGAATTGGGTCTAATATTTTTTTTTTTCAGTGCTGCTTCTGAAGCTGACCCGTATATTTCAACTTCCATAATCAATAATTGATAGCACTCCGTTGCTTATAAAGTATAGTAAGAGTATGTCTATCAGCTCCCCAATTTTGTGTGAGAGAGTTTTTTAATTAGGTTTAATGCTCTTTTGCATTTCGATTTTATGTAAGTTATATGGCTTTCCAGTTGAGGTGTGCATCAAATATCAAACCTAAAAAATGTTGCAGTTGGCTAATTGGTATATTATGGTTTTTCATTTTTAATTCTGCTCTTCAACCTTTTTTTTTTTCCAAATTTTTTACTTTTATAAAAAATGACCGCTTGGGTTTTTTTCTATGGAAAATCTAAATCCTACTGATGAGGCCCACTCATCTATTTTATTATGTTTTTTAGTTAATCATTCTTTCTGCATGTTTTATGCGTGATGCGTGTAATATATTGCAAAATCATCCATATACAAATTACTCTTAATTCCACCGGTAGCATGTTACTGACGTTGTTATTGCCAAATGTGTGAACAAAGTACCACTAAGGACGCTACCTTGTGGTACTCCATTTTCAAGTGCGGAAATATTTTGGAAAAAACAAATTATCTATTCTCACCTGAAAAGTGCGGTTCAGTCATAAAGTTTTTTAATAAATTTAGGAAGATGGCCGCGGATGTTATTATTATGTAAAGATTTTAATATTGCATACCTCCATGTAGTGTCGTATGCCTTTTGAATGTCAAAAAAAGACAGCTAATTTTGTAAATTTGTTTTTCTTTCAAATCCTCTACTTATATGGTCTTCCAAACTACACAGAGAATCTAATGTAGACCTATTACGTTGTGAACCAAACTGTGGTAGGACTTGAAATTTTTTTTTCACGAATGTGCCATGTAAGTCGTGCATTTACCATTTTTCTCCAATAACTTGCATATACAACTTGTTAATGAGATAGGTCTATAATTATTCACATTACTAGCATTCTTTTCCTGGTTTGGGTATAGGAATTATTATTGCATTTCGCCATTTGTCTGGAAACAGCTCTTGGAAGCCATAAATGATTGTAAAATTTTAATAAGTATGATTTTGCCAAAGGTGCTCGGTGGCAAATCCTCTCAAGCAAAACATCATCTCCTCCAGGGGCAGATTTATTACTGTTCAAGAGAGGCATATTCTAACTCTTCCATATTGAACTTTTTATTATAATATATATCTTCCTTTGTCTCAAAATTAAGTATAATAGACTCTGCTTTGTTTTTTACTTTTTTAAAATGTTGTCTAGATTTTCGTCACTACTTATTTTGGCAAAACTTGCCCCAAGTATTGTTACTTATTTCGAAGGGATCTAAAATTTTATTTCCATTATCTTAATATAGCTTGTCTGGGTGGTCTAAGTTTGTTCCATTTATTTTTCTGAATTTTTCCCATACTTTTTGAATGGATGTTTCGCTTGTTATTTCTGACACATAGGACCTCCAAGATATTATTTTACCTTTTATTACTTCTTTTCTAAATTTGGCTGATATTTTATTATATAAAGGTTTGAATACATCTATTTCTAATAGTAATTGTCATTTTTAATATATTTTCTTCTGTGAATGGTTTTGATTTATTACTTTATTGAATCTTCTGTTTCAGAGTATCTAACCTTCTTGATAGAGAGAGTTTTTCTCTTACTAATTCAGTTAGATCATCTGACCACCAGGGGACTTTAAGTTTTTATTATGGGGTTTTGAATGAGGAATAGCTTTGTCTGCTGCCTTTTTAATGAAGGACACAATGAAATCGTTCGTCTCATTGTGATTTCTCAATAATCATAGGGCGGTATTTTATCGGTATGAAAGTAAAAATTGTCCCAATCTGCTTTTTGTTTCATGTTGTAATGTGGAGAATATGGTTTTGGTTCATTATTTAATAAGGATATTATTATGGGAAGGGAAAATGGTCACTTGAGTAGGAGTCATCACATATATTCAATCTAGTCTGTCACTATATTTGTTGAACAAAGGGTGACATCTACTGTGGAAAATGTTCCATGGGTTCTGGAATAATATGTATTTACTTCGCTGTCATTCAGACAACAAAGATTATTAGCGTTCATAAGTTTTCTATTTTTGCTCCATCTTTATCTGGAGTAATGTTGTATAGTCCCATATTGAGTTATGCGCATTGAAATCTCCAACAATTAATATTGGATTCTTAAACTCTTTTATTATTTTCTGTAATTTGTTTAAATCATACTTTTTATTAGGCTGATTGTATAGTTAATTATATCAAACACATTATTTTCTATTTTCACTGTTATTGCTGAAATTTTGCAATTCAGTGGGTAATCTATATCTAATTTGTCGTATATAATTTTATTATGGACATATATTGCTGTTCCTAAATTATTTTCTTCATTTTCCTGTGATGTTGTAGCTAATAGATATTTACCTATTTTTGGCCCAACGTTTTCCATGTGTGTATACATATAATCATTGGTTCATGTTCGCTAATAAGTCGTTTGGACTTCCCCTAAGTGCATTCTCGTTAATAATCCATTTATATTCCATTGAATTATATAACGATTGAATGGGGTGTAATATAAGTGGTCAAATTACCCTAGATTATTAAAGCTGATATTTTCTTAAAATTTTTTATAAGTTAATTTGTTTTTTTTGTAGGTCTTGATTCATTTTTTTGTTGTAGTTTGAATCTTACTTTCGCTAACTGTTACTTTTTGCTATCTTGATTTGATTTTTCCATTTTGATTTTCTTTAGAATATTATCTACAACACTGATGTGTTTCTCTTTGTAATATTCTAAGTGTTCAATACACATACAACCTTCTTCATGCGATTTGATGTTTGTTTTTTCCTCATGAAATTTCTTATGGTGTTGGTTAGGCTGTCTTTAGTTATAGTCTTATTTTTGTGGCACATTGCTACAAAGCATTTACTGCAGCCGCATGTATCTTCATGTTTCTCAGTTTGTTGTTTTTCCTTGTTTTTTCCTGTGGCGCCTATAATTGGTGATGGTTGAATTTCTTCGTTTTCACTGTAGTGACCTGTATTTTGGTTTTCCATTTCATCTGAATTTTTGTGATTCGGTTCCTAGAGGTACTATTGTTACTATGGGAGACAGTGGAATATTAGTGTTTTGTTTCTGAACTTTAGCTTTCGGCGAGATTGGTGGGTTATTTATCTTTTTACAGACTTGTTTGGTGGAATTAGGTGGGGTCTTATCCAGTTGCCTCTTTCGAGTAGTATTATCTGTTTTTTCACATTCTTGTGATTTTAATTCTTTGTTTTCCTCTATGTCATTATCTATTTCAATTTCCGATAAAGAGCTAAATCGATTTTCCACAGTCGTAATATTATGTATGTTTGAAGAGTTCTTTTCATCTTGTATTTTTTGTGGTGGTATTTCTTTATTTCTATTATTATCATTTGTCTCAGTTCTGGTATTGCTTGACTTTGAGGTGTCTGCATACCTAAATTTCTTAGCTGGGTCATTTAATCCTCTCACTTTCAGTTCTAACTTTGCTTCTCTTATCGTCATTCCAGTTCGTTCTTGTAGTCATTAAGTTCTGTATTGTAGATGTAGAAACGCAACACAATTGAGATCTGGCATGATGTTCTCATCCACAATTGACGCATTTGGGTTGGCCACAGTCCCAGCGTGTTTTATGGTCCTGCGAGCTGCAAAAGGCACATCTATAAAATATTCCTGCACTTAATTGCTGTGGGGGGGTATGGACCATATTTGCAACAGTTCTTGCATTGCATAGGTTTAGGAACATAAGGTCTTAGTTCCCTATTTTAATCCTAGCATTTTTAATTTTTAAGGGAAGGTTGGTTTGGCCACTGAACTTTATCTTGGCTATTTTGATAGTTTGACTTTTGTCTTTCCTGCTTGGACCTCATATACTTCACAGTCTTCAACTTATTGTACCTTTTCTTTAATGAATCTAAAAGTATTAATCTATCTAATGTTCATCCTCAAGATTTGGTACTACTACTGTGCCTTGCACACTGTTCATTGTATCATGCCTTGTAACCTTTATATTTATGTTATCTATATTTTTTATACATTGATAATTTTCCAATTGGTTTTTGGTTGTTGTTTCAACCAACCATTCCCTTTTTTTAATTTGTCTTATGCTCATCTCTTGCGATGGGCATCGATTCAATAGGTAATTTTCTAATTTTAATAAAGATATATCTTTGTCAGCTTCTAAGTTCAAAAACCTTGACCAGTTTGACTCCCCAAAGCGAGAATCAAAGTGAATCAAGGTTGGGTCCTGGCGATATCTATTTCTTTTGGGTTATTGTATGGTAATAATGTCTTAATACCACTCTGATTTTCATTATTTGAGTTATCCTGAGAACAGTCCATGCCATGCCATAAGTCGTTGTGAGGTTAATTTTTTTCTCCATATATAGTATTAAAAAAATTTCATCCAGGATGAGGTCCCTCTCACCAAGGAGGCCCAACCGGGGGAGGGGCAATGCCGTTACACACACTGGTAACTGCCCTGGGTCCCTCACCTGGATATAAGCCATACCCACAGTGCCTTAAAGGTCGTCAGTCCCATGAGATCGGACCCAGCACTGTGGGCATGGCTTGACTTAAAATTTCCCCGCCGCTCAACCACGTCAGGTACTCTAGTTTTACGGGTGGAGAGGCATGCCATCCAACTCCCAACCCTAACCATCAAGTAAAAAGAGCTGTCAAATTCAATAGTTCCAAAACCATGCCAGGGTCGTCAACGAAAGAAGAAGAAGGGAAAGGGGAAAATTTATAAGGAGGAGGAGTAAAGGAGTTAAAGGTTCCCAATGTTCAGTTGGATCCACAGCAGAGAGAGTAGGCGTTAAAGGGGCATACTCTCTCTTCAGTGGATCCCTAAGCCCCCCACCTCGTCAAGGAGTTGGGATCAGGGGGGATGATTTTAGTAATTTGATTAAGATGTCAGTTAATAAAGATAATAGTACTGCCATCTTAACTAAATTACCTTTCTGAAGTAAGAAGGATGGAGCGTTTTCTACGAGAGGGATTGTTGTCGAGTGCACACAAAAAGAAAAACTATTGTTTATTTTGAATGATGTAAAGTATTTTATACTCACAGAGGTCAACCTATACCTAATGGATGATCCAGGAAGCCTTCGTGATCGTCTCTCTTGCTCTGATGCTGTGATATATATATATATATATATATATATATATATATATATATATATATATATATATATATACATATATATATATTATATATATATATATTTGTGTGTGTGCGTGGTTGGTTTCTTCAAGGTATTGCTGAACCGAGTTCAATCCTAGAAACACTTAAAATATATATAATTTAAAAATATATTTGTTCTCTAATGTTTTTTTTATTTAAGTTTCAAAGTTCAATTCTGTTGTCATTTTGGGATATGGTAGATCTTTCGCGGATATTAATTCATAAGTAAACCCCGAAACTTTCATGATAATGAAGCGGTGGCGGTAGAAGCTTCACGACGCTGAAACACTTGAAGTAATTCTTGAGGTTATGCGAAAGTATCCTACTGAGGTCTTTCAATTATTTTTCCATTGATTTATTTCTGCATTTTAGCATATTTGTGATAAGTAACTTTTTGTTAATCATTATTGTGGTATCGTTTAAACAAGTTTCGTCCTCATTTCTTGGAAATGGTCGAATTTATCAGGTTGAATTCAATCGAAGGGATTGGCATTGCTTCAGTTATCATTTCAACAGTTGCAGTTATTCTACTGCTGACAGATGAAAGCAGGTGATTGCTGCTCTAGATTTACTTATGCTTTATGCTTTTTTTTTCCTAAATTTTTTTTTCCTAAACTAAGAGCATAATTTTTTTTATTGTAGATGGTGGGCTTCAGAGGGGCCATAGTTGTCATCTTTGAAATATTTGCCTTCTTTTCATAATGGTCTTGTGTTGGCAGCGTTCAAGTTCCTCTCTGTAATTGTCGAAGGTTTTGTTGTTAAATTCCACAGGACAATAGCGATTCTAAGTCTAGAAAACTTTGCGACTTCCTGAAGCCATTCAGAAATCGCACATGCAGTTGCTTATGAATAAGTGCCTTTGGAAAGAGTCCACCAAACACTTTGGCGCTTACCAACAGCAGTGCTGCACTTGTGCATTAATATTGTTAATAATATTTGTATTATCAAACGCATTTGTTCTATCCTAACAAAACGTTTATAAGCTTTACAAATGAGTTATTTTCAGTTCTCTATTTCTCTGGACATGAACTTGTTTGGGGATAGGGAGGGGATCGGGTCTCTCTGCCACTGCAGTAACATAGATGGGACTTTGCAACTTTCATCCTTTTGTCATTAATTTCGAAGCTTTGTCTTCAAATGTCATGGGTAAACTGTAAAGAATTTAAAAAATTTCAGTTTATTGCGGTGAAAAAATTTCAGTAATGAGTAGTTGCGCAGATGGAACATTCCACAACCACATATACAAGTTCCATGACTTATATAGGAAGCATTACTAGAAATGGAAAACCTTTCTTTTTATCAGTTTGGGTATGAATGGAATTTTAGAATATACTTTAAGGTTTGGGTTTTTCTGTATAGATAGTTTTCGATCCAGGATGAGGTACTGATGTAAACACGGAAGTCGGCCATGTTGTAGGTCAGCTGTGTTGAGCCAAAGCAACGCGTGCAATCATGATAAAAACGATATTTTGGAAATTTACAATGATATTGTACCTATTAATCCTTTAAATATGGTAAACAGTTGCAGTGTATTTGGTGTCACAATATGGTCAAACAAACGGCATATAGTATTACTCAATCCCCGCTGTTGTGAGAAGTCAAGGAGATGAAACTCAAAAATTAATGAAAGAAGGAGAGCAAAAAGCACTGTGGATTTCCAGGATAAACAGGGCTCATTTTCAGCCGTCAATACAT
Source organism: Macrobrachium nipponense (assembly GCF_015104395.2). NCBI lineage: Eukaryota > Metazoa > Arthropoda > Malacostraca > Decapoda > Palaemonidae > Macrobrachium > Macrobrachium nipponense. The sequence continues at coordinate 56,157,097 of NC_087214.1, read as the reverse complement.
ACGGAAATCTGCTCAGATAACTTCATTAGTGATGATTGTTATTAAGTGTTAGTGTGATTAGTGGTAATTGTAAATAATTAAAGAACCCTAGGACTTAAATATTTCACAAAGAAATTCATGAAAAGCCAGTGGGTTCTCTGTCAAATGATAGATGGGAAAATCTTTTAAAATTTAAAGTAGAGGAGAATGAATTATCTATTTGTTAAAACTGATTTTAAATATTAAAAGTGCAAACAATGGCTAGTGTTGTAGAAAATGTCCCCCCCGACTGAAGGTCCAGCAAGATCAGGTTGGGTTTTACAATTTTATTACGAAATTAATCTATGTAAATTTAACAGAATACTTCACTGAAAGGCAGACTCGTGCTGACGGACAACTTACAAAAGGAAATTAAACAACCCTTAAAAACAATGGCCAACGAGGTCTCAAATACACAAGAACAAGAAAGGAAAGAAATTAAAAAAAAACAAAAAAAAAAACCATGGTAAATCCCTTGAAATCAGTCTTTAACAGTGTCACTTGCAAATAAACCTTATTTGTGCAACATTTCACCTATTCGATTTCTTCAGTATCGACAACCACATGAACTACAGTATTTCTTATGTCCAAAATCGCATTCACCACTTAATTCTATGGAGGGATATTTATTCAATCGCACCTCAAAGTGTATCAAAGGTAATTATCCCTATGTTTACGTCAGTAAACTGTCGCTCCGATGCGTTAAGATCCTTCACCCTACCAGATAGTTGTAAGCCTCCAGAGACTTGTAGGCCTTGAGCTGGCCCAATATGTAGTGGCTTACATCAGTAACCAAATAGTTCATGATATCTGGATACGTAACTGCAGGCAGCCAATCCAAATCAGAACTTTATTGTTAGGTGTCACTTGTACGGGTCTTTGCTATTTACAGGTTTATCTTTATCATATCTTTCACGCAATGCAGGCTCCCCAGACTCAGTGTAATCAATCTTCCGTTTGTGAATTGTCCTTGTTTGCCATTTTTCCGTGGATATGGTTCATAATCCTTAGAATAACAACGAAATTTGATATTTCCCTCGTTTACAATGCTTGACCTAAAACATGGCGGCGGCTTATCAGGTGCTCGTCTGCTGTGACGTCATAGGAAAACCATCTTTATGTGTGGGAGTGTGGAAGGCTTTTTTATGGAAGAAGGACACGGCTTGTAACTTGTTGCTGATATTTTGTCTTATTTCCTCATTTTTTCTAAGCCGCATAGTGTTAAAATATTCAAAATAATCGTTATTGAAATGAGGGTAATAAATGGATAGTTTTAGGTAAGCTGGAAATGGAGGACGCAACCGATAAGTTAAAGGGTTTTGAAATATGGGTGAGGAGGACATTTATCCAAATTCGAACATTTTTGGGCAGTTTGGGGCCACAGTCAACGGAGGTACCTGGGGTCTGGAGGTACCATTGGTGACTTATACCTAACGGTATTACATTTTATTAAGACACCATAAGAAGGACACGTGTTATTAATTCTGAGAAAATGACTAATGGAATTACTGCCAAGCACGCTGAAGGAGAGATGATGTTATCGCTGAAACTAAAGCAATTTCAGTTTCCTTAGGAGTGTTTCATCTTTGCTTAAATAGACTGTCGAATAGTTCGCCTCCTAGTGCAGCTGTGGGGAATCCTTTGATCTCCAAATGCTCATGATATCAGCAAATTCATCATCGCATCTCTTGGATTTCGGGGGCATCGGTTTTATTTTCTGTTCCCTCTTATTAGCCTATTTGTTACAATTCCTATAACTGGCCTCTCCCAGGAGGCTGATTTCCCTTTGGAGCTCTCATAGGTTTCTAGTTGACTGATTCATTCCATAAGGGTTTTGAGCAGAAGATTCAAAGAAGGAAGGAGGAAGTATAAAGCAAAGACCAAGACTGCCCAAACTTGGTTAGTAGCCATATGTAAACAGGAGGACCCAGAAGTTGTAAAATCCATTGCACTGGATCCCTGACTAACATTTACATTGCCCCTAATGTTAATGTTGGTGTTGCATGCTATAAAGGAAAACCTTTTTTAAAATCACTGCATCTTTCATACTGATGCACAAAAAGGGAACAAGTCTTCTGGGATGAAACTCGCAGTGGGCGTGGCTCTGATGAAATTATTATTATTAAATTATATTATCAGTAGAAGATGAAGCCTATTCATATGTAACAAGCTAACAGGGACCATTGACTAGAAATTCAAGCTTCCAAGAATATGGTGTTCATTTGGAAGAAGCAATAGGTAACTAACGAGGAAATTATAGAGGGAAGATGGTGCCACTTATTAAAAAGAAAAAAAAACTGAAGTTCCAACTTCATACATCCTCTGGGATGCTGTTCCTCGGTCTAACGTGTGGGAATACTGGACCTCTGGAATTGAGAAGTTCGACGGCGAGACACATTTACTACATCTGGTGCTGGTGTTCAGCTAATCTGGTTGCTCTCGGCAGATAAAAGGGACCAGGATCAATAGTAAATATATGTGAAAGATTCTGTTGAAATACAACTTATAAAAACGTTACGATAAAAAGAGACCATTAGTCGATGGTTCAAGTCTAACTCCTACCATTAGGAACCAGAAAGGTCACCACCACGAAACACTGTGTTAAAGAGATCAATCTCGGCAGAACAGACACCCACACCGGAGAATAGTTTCTATTTTAAGGAAGCGCAAAATGCCCTCAAAACAGGTTGCGTTGATGTTACCACTGTAGTAAATAGTATATGAGGCCTTACGAACGGTGTCTAACTTTCCTGTGGAATTTGCTAAAACTTTCATTAGATGTTTCTCAAAAAAGTTACACCTAGAATAGTTAGAGCTTCAGACTCATTCATCAAAGTCCCAGCCCCAAACACCAAAGGGAGGATGGGAGAGAAATCTATACGTGATCTGCTGATCAATAGTGTTTTCGTTTAACTGGAATTCAGCCTCATATCCCACCGACTACTACACTATTTCCTGATCTGGTCCATGTCCCGATTGAGGCTGAGGGCAGCTTCATTTCTTACAAGTGTTGCATCATCGGCATACTGAACAATCTTGTTTTGCCAGGCCAACAACCATATCACTTGTATACAGTAGAAATTGCAACACTTGAGGAAATGGGCCGAGAAAACAGTTACAATGAATTTCCCGAGGGGCGTTTTACATCAAAGGACGACCACGACCTTTGCGACCAGGTCGTCCATGAGGGACTACGTTGTTTGATGCAAAGGTCAAAGGTCGTTGTGGTTCCTCCCATTTTCCTTCACTCTCTCCCACTACAACCTTGCATCTGCTGTGCTCAAAGGAGAGTCAGTGAAGAAAAGAGAAAGATTTAGATTCACTCTGGACATATTTCCATCCTCATCCCAAGATGTGGTTCGAAGGTCCCCCCCCCCTTGCCACTAGTAGTGGGCGAGAGGGTCAAGGTCATCTCTTGGCATTCCTAGTCCTTCCTCTCTCCTCCGGACCCTCTGTTGTGACACTCGCATTGCTCAGGAATACGGAAACGGCTCCAGTCGTCTTGTCTTCGAGGGAGAACAAAGGGATCGATTGAAAAAAAATAGCTCAATTGAGAGAAGAATGATTACTTTAATACAATATTATCTATGTCATTTTCAGGATGCGCTGCAACATCTCTTTATTGGTGAGTGTTAAAATACCATAATTTTAATTAAATAATTTTTTTTTTTTAATTTAGGCAGGTTTGTTATGTTGTCTTTTATTTCAAAAAGTATTGCTCCATATGCTTTTGAGGTTTTCCTGCTGTTAAAGTTTGGTTAGCTGGTTTTGATTATATGTGGACTGACGAGTTTTCTTCCATCATTTTGTTAATGGAAAGTTTGATGAACTTTTGCATTTTTATCTTATTTCTTGGCAAATCGTGGCCATATTATCAATATTCATTGAAGGCGTGACTAGCAACTGCAAACACTTCGCAGCAATTCTCTGAATGCCCAGAGAGGTCTGTAGCATCTGAAATCCTTTTCTGAATGCGCGCGCGTTTGTATTTGAGTTTTCCATGTCGTAAGTAGTGCTGAGGGGGTTTACATGAGTCATTTAAGCAGATTCAACTTCATCTCTGTCATTTCTTTCACATTATCACGCGTCTCAATATAATCTAGGTTTACGTATATCTGTCCTGATAATGCAGAAAACAAGTTCAAAAGTTTTTTTAAACTGGGAGGGAAAACCTGTAAGTCGTTCAAGTTGGCAATTTAACCTCTATTTATTTTTTCTTATAAAATTTATTTCTTTAAACAGAACAACTGGAAAAAACGACCATCCACACCAGTTCCGTTATTGTTGTGTTCCAAATCTCGACGCTTTGCTCAAAATTAGAATTAATGCCTGTGAAGACACAAGATTAAATTAATTATAAACATCCTGGACTTTTTTTCTTTTTATAATCAGTGTTGTGAAGCCCTTGCTTCACAATATATAATGAGAAAGATGCGTTCTTAGAAAAGTAATTCTAACACCTCATTAGTCAAATAGTGCATAAAGACGCGTTTGTTTCCTTGTTAGATGAAAAGCTTTGCTAGAGTAAAACGCAACGTTTCCATTAATTAAAGAAATTAATATATACTTGAATTGAAATTAATTTCCTCGTACAAAGATTAAGTGCAATAGGATTTCTTACATAATAAGTTGCCAATTTAGAGCAGCATTATGACTGAGTCACATAGTTCGGCCATTTCGTTTTCACAAAGTTAAAGTAAAATGATTCGAAGTGACGCTGAGGTCAGACAGCAAGTGATCCGATTTACGGAGTCATTATCTGCTTAAGTCGTCTATCATTCCTGTACTGAAACTGAGGCGGGTTAGCTTTTAAAGCTGAGATAGAACGTTTCCCATAATATGTACGATACATATTTCATGTTTAATAATAAGAATTCCAGAAAAAAATTTTTTTTTTTACTAGCGCTGGAAATATACAAAGTGATAAGGTGCTTGGCTCTGAAAAGAATAACTTAACGATGAATAGACCTCTTTCTTTGCACTTGATTCTATTTATTCTTGACTGAAGATTGGTGATATCAGCCAGGTTATTCCAGTATCCCAGTTTATTTTCATTGGTTCAATAAAACTAATTCAATGATCAGCAAAGCAAGAATTCATTTTACTGATATATGTGTTGTATATATATTTATATATATATATATATATAGATATATATATATATATTATATATATATATATATATATATATGTATATATATAAATAAATATATGTAATATATATACGTATATACATATATATATATATATATATATATATATATATATATAATATATATATATATATATATATATATATATAAATATTATATATATTTATATATTTATATATATATATATTCTATATATATATATATATACATATATATTGTAAGGGTTGTTAGCACCTCTTGTATTGTTTTTTGTCTCGGACGATCGAAACGCGGTTGTTTCGGGTTGTTTCCTCGTGAGGGTCTGTTTCACATCTTGTTTATAGTAGAAGAGGTGGAGGTAAAGGTAACGTCCGACAGCCCGTGTCTGACTGCTTCAGTCAGTAAGGTACAGAGACCTGAGCAGGTTGTAAGCAGCATGGGGTTCCTTGCAGTCACGGTTGGAGTTCCTTAATGGCTAGTTGGTTAAGACTCAGGACCTGCAGGGTTAAGGACGAGCATAAAGACCAAATGTTATGAACCACTGTTGGGTTAATCAGGTTCTTTAAAAAATAGTATGAAAAAATAAATGCAAAAAAAAAAAAAATTCTCAGGACTGAAAATCTGGCAGCAATTGAGACAGTCAAAGGAGGACGAAACAGTAAATACGAAACGAGACCTTAAGACTAGTTATTATATATAAAATGTACAATTGTTTGAATTAAATATTTACATAAAGGCCATCAGTGGCAAAGCAAAACCATTAAGCAAAATAACCACATTTAATCTGAAAATTATCAGAAAAGGCAAATATTAAAAAGGCAAATATCGAACAATCAGTATAACAATCATTAACAAAATGAATGAGTCAGTACATCAAATAACCAAAAATAAAAGTTCCATGTAAGTATGGGGAAAAATAACTACTTTACATACAAGATCTGTATATGCAATCACAATTAATACAGTAACCTTAATACGAGCAGTTAGCAATAGTTAGCAAGAAAACATACGGTTACAACTATAGAAACAAATTAATAATGGACCATAAAAATCAATGCAGGGTTAACAAATTATGCCATAAATACACAGTTTCAATTTCATAATTACCTTAGGCATTAATATCAAAACAACTGGGGAAAACCTAAGGCACTAAAGCCTTATGCATTAAATGCTACAGGACTCAACACCCAGGAAACCGTGGCAACTTGCAGAGATAACACCCGAGGACCCCACTAAGAATACCTCCTGAAGAAATTCACCCAGCCGAAGCTGTACACACAACACCAGACGAAGCTGCCCTTCAGGAGACACAGACGAAACTGCCCTTCATGAGAACAGACGAAGCTGCAACTCTGAAGCCGTGCTCCTCAACATAACGCAGACGAAGCTGCTAACCTAGACAAAACTGGCTCTGCCGAACATCTTTATGCTAGTCCTTAACCCTGCAGGTCCTGAGTCTTAACCAAATAGCCATTAAGGACTCCAACCGTGACTGCAAGGAACCCCCATGCTGCTTACAACCTGCATCAGGTCTCTGTACCTTACTGACTGAAGCAGTCAGACACGGGCGGGTCGGACGTTACCTTACCTCCACCTCTTCCTTCTAATAAACAAGAGGTGTGAAACGACCCTCACGAGGAAACAACCCGAAACAAAGCCGTTTCGATCGTCCGAGACAAAAAACAATACAAGAGGGTTCTTAACACCCTTACACCTCATCACCCAATTAAAAAGAAAAAAAAAATGAATATTTTTTTTTTTTTTTTATCCTGTTTAATTTACTCTCTCCTCCAATGTCGCCGCAAAAAAGCCAAACCATACAGAATGATCCTGGCACAAGGTCGCCAAATGTTATGAACCACTGTTGGGTTAATCAGGTTCTTAAAAAATAAGTATGAAAAAAAATAAATGAAAAAAAAAAAAAAATTCTCAGACTGAAAATCTGGCAGCAATTGAGACAGTCAAAGGAGGACGAAACAAGTAATACGAAACAGAGACCTTAAGACTAGTTTATTATATATAAAATGTACAATTGTTTGAATTAAATATTTACATAAAGGCCTCAGTGGCAAAGCAAAAACCATTAAGCAAAAATACCACATTTAATCTGAAAATTATCAGAAAAGGCAAATATTAAAAGGCAAATATCGAACAATCAGATAACAATCATTAACAAAATGAATGAGTCAGTACATTCAAATAACCAAAAAATAAAAGTTCCATGTAAGTATGGGGAAAAATAACTACTTTACATACAAGATCTGTATAATGCAATCACAATTAATCAGTAACCTTAATACGAGCAGTTAGCAAATAGTTAGCAAGAAAACATACGGTTACAACTATAGAAACAAATTAATAATGGACCATAAAAATCAATGCAGGGTTAACAAATTATGCCATAAAATAACACAGTTTCAATTTCATAATTACCTTAGGCATTAATATCAAAACACTGGGGAAAACCTAAGGCACTAAAGCCTTATGCATTAAATGCTACAGGACACTCAACACCCAGGAAACCGTGGCAACTTGCAGAGATAACACCCGAGGACCCACTAAGAATACCTCCTGAAGAATTCACCCAGCCGAAGCTGTACACACAACACAGACGAAGCTGCCCTTCAGGAGAACACAGACGAAACTGCCCTTCATGAGAACAGACGAAGCTGCAACTCTGAAGCCGTGCTCCTCAACCATAACGCAGACGAAGCTGCTAACCTAGACAAAACTGGCTCTGCCGAACATCTTTATGCTAGTCCTTAACCCTGCAGGTCCTGAGTCTTAACCAAATAGCCATTAAGGACTCCAACCGTGACTGCAAGGAACACCCCCATGCTGCTTACAACCTCTCAGGTCTCTGTACCTTACTGACTTGAAGCAGTCAGACACGGGCTGTCGGACGTTACCTTACCTCCACCTCTTCTATAATAAACAAGAGGTGAAACGACCCTCACGAGAGGAAACAACCGAAACAACCGTTTCGATCGTCCGAGACAAAAACAATACAAAGAGGTGCTTAACACCCTTACAATATATATATATATATATATATATATATATATATATATATGTATATATATATATATATATATATATATATATATATATATATATATATATATATATATTTTATATATACATACATACATACATACATACATACATATATATATATATATATATATATATATATATATATATATATATATATATATATATATACCGTATATAGTGTGTACACCCAAAAAAATTTTGTGCCGTGACTAAAGATAAAATCTGTTAACTTCTTCAGAAGATTAAATGCATGCAAGATACAGGAATATAAAGACCAAGGAGGAATGGGAATAAGAAAGAGGTTATCACAAAGAACATATTGTTATGCCTTAAAGTGGTAGGTAGGAAACATTATCATCATAAGATAATAGAAAAAAGGGGGAAGTTTTAGTATTCTTTTAGGTAATTCCCAAAAAGGTTAAGACATATCAGGTAGTACTGAGAGGGGAGGAAAATTTTAGGGCAAATGATCTTGAAAGAGTAAAATATTGAGGACATTCTGCTTACTCTTCCGCTTGTGTCTTGGTTGCAATACCAATTTATTGTTCAGTATTCATTGCAGTATTTACCGTTATCTGTTTAATGAAATGTCAGTTAGCTGGTTGAAGGTATTTACATCTAAATTTTATTACAATTTTTTCCGGACGTAAGAACGGAGGACAAATGTTAGTAGACAAAGTCTGGAATGCACGTGAATTCGATTAATCTCTAAAGGAAACTTGGAAATATGTCCAAAATATATTTTCTTCTTTTCGAGACTTATTTAATGGACATCAAGAAGATTAAGAGGAGGGATTTGAGGATATTTTTTCGATTATGTGCAAATATTGAACTTGAACTGCGCTCATAGCATCTCGGTAAGATTCATTTCCTAATGTTTAATTGTTTTTGTTAGGAGTTTTGTTATTATTATTATTATTATTATTATTGTTGTTGTTGTTGTTGTTGTTGTTGTTGTTGTTGTTGTTGTTGTTGTTGTTGTTGTTGTTGTTGTTGTTGTTGTTGTTGTTGTTGTTGTTGTTGTTGTTGTTGTTGTTGTTGTTGGTCCAGAAATTCTGTTTTTGATAAAAAAACAAAAATTATTTTTAAATCCTAGTTCCACTATTCTCACAGACCAGCTTGATATCCATGGATATTATTTCTCCGAATCGTTTTGAGGTTATTATTATTATTATTATTTATTATTATTATTATTATTATTATTATTATCATTATTATTATTATTATTATCATTATTATTATATTATTATTATTATTATATTTTTTATTTATTATTTTTTTGCTCTATCACAGTCCTCTAATTCGACTGGGTGGTATTTATAGTGTGGGGCATCCTGCCTCCTTATTAATTATTATTATTATTATTATTATTATTATTATTATTATTATATACTTGAATGCAAATCAGTAAAATCATCTGGAATTGTGACCTACTACTGTAGTTAAAATTCAACCTCTTGGTCGACTCCTAGCCTAAACTGCTCATATACAATAAGCATCGAGGTGTCCCTCTACGCAATTTTTAATTTTCCTCATTCACCATTCTCTCTCTCTCTCTCTCTCTCCTCTCTCTCTCTCTCTCTCTCTCTCTCTCTCTCTCTCTCTACATCCTTGAAACGACAGTAGGACATCTGGCCGTGACCTTTAAGAAATTATTATTATTATTATCATACTATTATTATTATTATTATTATTATTATTATTTTTTTTTTTTTGCTCTATCACAGTTCTCCAATTCGACTGGGTGGCATTTATAGTGTGGGGTTCCGGGTTGCATCCTGCCTCCTTAGGAGTCCATCACTTTTTTTCTTACTATGTGAGCCGTTTCTAGGATCACACTCTTCTGCATGAGTCCCGGAGCTACTTCTGCCTCTAGTTTTTTTAGATTCCTTTTCAGGGATCTTGGGATCGTGCCTAGTGCTCCTATGATTATGGGTACGATTTCCACTGGCATATCCCATATCCTCTTATTTCTATTTTCAGATCTTGATACTTATCGATTTTTTCCCTCTCTTTCTCTTCAACTCTGGTGTCCCATGGTATTGCGACATCAATGAGTTGATACTTTCTTCTTGACTTTGTCAATCAACGTCAACGTCTGTCTGTTTTGCACGTATCACCCTATCCGTTTCTGATACCAGTCCCAGAGGATCTTTGCCTGATCGTTTTCTATCACTCCTTCAGGTTGGTGGTGCTCGTACCACTTATTACTGCAAGGTAGCTGATGTTTCTTGCACAGGCTCCAGTGGAGGGCTTTTGCCACTGAATCATGCCTCTTTTTGTACTGGTTCTGTGCAAGTGCCGGGCATTCACTTGCTATTGTGGTTTATGGTTTCATTTTTCGTATTGCACTTCGTACATATGGGAGAGATGTTATTTCCGTCTATCGTTCTTTGAACATATTCTGGTTGCTTAGGGGCCTGATCTTGTGCCGCTGTTATCATTCCTTCAGTTTCCTTCTTTAGCTCTCCCCTCTTGTAGCCATTCCCATGTTTATCGCTGGCTAGTTCTTTAGTCTGTCTCATGTATTGTCCGTGCATTGGTTGTTGTGCTAGTCCTCTGTTCTGTCTGTCTTTCTCCTGTCTCTATATTTCTGGGTCTTCGTCTACTTTTATTATTGTCTTCTTCCCATGCACTCTTAGCACCTCGTCGATCACTGGTTTTCAGATATTGCCCCAGTGCTCTGTTTTCGATGTTGACGCAGTCCATCTATACTTAGTAGTCCTTCCTTTCGTGTTATGTATAAGGTCTGTCCGTATTTGCTCTTAGGGTTGTCAGTGCTTTGTGTATTGTCATATGTTTTCCTGGTTTTCTGATCTATGCTGCGGAGTTCTGCCTTCGTCCATTCCACTATTCCTGCGCGTATCTGATTACTGGCACTGCCCATGTGTTTATGGCTTTTATCATATTTCCGGCGTTGAGTTTTTACTTGAGTATCGCTTTGAGTCTCTGCATATATTCTTTTCGCTGACTCGGTTGCCCTTCATCTCTTGGTGTTTTAT
>NC_087214.1:56115220-56142720 GCF_015104395.2 Macrobrachium nipponense | reverse complement strand
CTTCCTCAAAAAATACAATGCGCAACCTGAATACAATACTTACAAGCTCTGGAATAAGACTAGCGGAGGTTAATATCAGGAGAGGGATCTTCCAGGGCGACTCACTGTCCCCACTACTCTTCGTAGTAGCCATGATTCCCATGACAAAAGTACTACAGAAGATGGATGCCGGGTACCAACTCAAGAAAAGAGGCAACAGAATCAACCATCTGATGTTCATGGACGACATCAAGCTGTATGGTAAGAGCATCAAGGAAATAGATACCCTAATCCAGACTGTAAGGATTGTATCTGGGGACATCAGGATGGAGTTTGGAATAGCAAAAATGCGCCTTAGTCAAACATACAAAAAGGCAAGTAGTAACGAGAACTGAAGGGATAAAGCTACCAGATGGGAGCAACATCAAAAACACATAGATGAAGACAGGATACAAATACCTGGGAATAATGGAAGAGGATAGATAAAACACCAAGAGATGAAGGACACGATCAGGAAAGAATATATGCAGAGACTCAAGGCGATACTCAAGTCAAAACTCAATGGAGGAAATATGATAAAAGCCTAAATACATGGGCAGTGCCAGTAATCAGATACAGCGCAGGAATAGTGGAATGGACGAAGGCAGAACTCCGCAGCATAGATCAGAAAACCAGGAAACATATGACAAATACACAAAGCACTACACCCAAGAGCAAATACGGACAGACTATACATAACACGAAAGGAAGGAGGGAGAGGACTACTAAGTATAGAGGACTGCGTCAACATCGAAAACAGAGCACTGGGGCAATATCTGAAAAACCAGTGAAGACGAGTGGCTAAAGAGTGCTGGGAAGAAGGACTAATAAAAGCAGACGAAGACCCAGAAATATACAGAGACAGGAGAAAGACAGAAAGAACAGAGGACTGGCACAACAAACCAATGCACGGACAATACATGAGACAGACTAAAGAACTAGCCAGCGATGACAATTGGCAATGGCTACAGAGGGGAGAGCTAAAGAAGGAAACTGAAGGAATGATAACAGCGGCACAAGATCAGGCCCTAAGAACCAGATATGTTCAAAGAACGATAGACGGAAATAAACATCTCTCCCATATGTAGGAAGTGCAATACGAAAAGTGAAACCATAAAACCACATAGCAAGTGAATGCCCGGCACTTGCACAGAACCAGTACAAAAAGAGGCATGATTCAGTAGCAAAAGCCCTCCACTGGAGCCTGTGCAAGAAACATCAGCTACCTTGCAGTAATAAGTGGTACGAGCACCAACCTGAAGGAGTGATAGAAAACGATCAGGCAAAGATCCATCTGGGACTATGGTATCAGAACGGATAGGGTGATACGTGCAAACAGACCAGACGTGACGTTGATTGACAAGGTCAAGAAGAAAGTATCACTCATTGATGTCGCAATACCATGGGACACCAGAGTTGAAGAGAAAGAGAGGGAAAAATTGGATAAGTATCAAGATCTGAAAATAGAAAATAAGAAGGGATATGGGATATGCAGTGGCAAATCGTACCCATAATCATAGGAGCACTAGGCACGATCCCAAGATCCCTGAAAAGGAATCTAGAAAAACTAGAGGCTGAAGTAGCTCCAGGATCCCATGCAGAGAGTGTGATCCTAGAAACGGCACACATAGTAAGAAGAGTGATGGACTCCTAAGGAGGCAGGATGCAACCCGGAACCCCACACTATAAATACCACCCAGTCCAATTGGAGGACTGTGATAGAGCAAAAAAAAAAAAAAAAAAAAAAAAAAAAAAAAAAAAAAAAAAAAAAAAAAATAATAATAATAATAATAATAATAATAATAATAATAACCAAAGAAAACTCTTATAATTAACATGAGTCATAAAATGGAAAAGTAAACCCACACTAGTATGTCTGTTTGATTTTGTTATTTAGAATATAAAAAGCAGAAAGCTTTGATGACCGGCACAGTCCTCCTTTTAAATAACGAAATCAAACAGAGATACCACTTTGGATTTACTTTTCAATTGAATAATTATAATAATAATAATAATCGCCGTTCACCTACTGTACCCGGAAGGGCGGCACACGAACACTAGATGAGGGAACAGCAGATCGTCAAGAGCACAAAATCCTCCCCACTTCGACAACGTCCATTGCCGCCTTCGATATAAGGAGGTCTTCACCAACCTCCGATGCAAACCGTCGCTAAACGTAACCCTGGAGACCTTCCTCCTCCCTTCCACCGTCAGGAGAACGGCAAGGCGCGCCCCTGGGAGAGCAACTCAGCCGCCGTGACTGAAGGCAGCGGGCCCTTTGTCCAGAGCTCCCTGGGCCTGGCACCAACCAATCAGCGACTACGTTGGTTAACCATACACTTTCAGTTGAATCACAACAGCTTCCAGCCAATAAGAGCAGCTCCCCTTATCCCCCTCCCCCCACCCCCCCTAGTTCCACAACCAATGAAAAATCGATATATATATGATATAATATATATATATATATATATATATATATATATATATATATATATATACATAATTATAAATCACTTTAGCACGTGGATTCATAATTTATAACACATATCCACAGTTGAAAAATAAGAGGCGGGTGTAGGTCTGACGGTTTCGACTTTATTTCCAAGCCATTGACGTAGGACTGCTACATAATATTAGAAGTCACAAATATATATACTGCAAAGACAGTACTGACGAACAGAGAGAGAGAGAGAGAGAGAAAGAGAATTTGGCTGTGATTATCAGTTGGTGAGTGTTTCCCACCCTCTCCCTCTCTCTCAGTATATAAATATGATATATGATGTAAATAAACAAAATATATATATATATATATATATATATATATATATATATTATATATATAGTATATATATTATATATATATATATATATATATATATATATATATATAGATATATATATATATATATATATATATATATATATATATATATATATATATATATATATATATATATATATATATATATATAATATATATATATATATATATATACATATATACATATATATATGTATATATAATATATATTTTGTTTTATTTACATATGTATTATAAATATATATATATATTTATATATATATATATATACACATATATAATATATATATATATTTGATTTCATATATTTATTCATATATATTTCTATATATTTATATTATATATAGAGATAGAGAGAGGCGGTGGGGTGGGTGGGGTGGGAGAACATTCACCTACTGAAAAATCACAGCAAAATCTCTCTCTCTCTCTCTCTCTCTCTCTCTCTCTCTCTCTCTCTCTCTTTTTCCGATTCCTCCTCAGTATGAAGCGGATGGAGGTGCTGTTCGTGTAGTTTGAATTGGCATTCTGTGAAACCCTGCGATCTTTATCGTAGTATATATGTCAAGATCCCTCGGGGGACCCGGAATGGGACGGTTCCTTTTTGCTGTCGGTGTTTTATGCAGCTGTGAAGATCCCTGAATGAAAGCAAGAAACCGAAAACACTCGCACTAATGACGTCATCGGAGCGAGATCCCGGAACCATAATCATGTTTAGTCACGAGAGCGACTCTGTTTTCTTGGGAGATAACCGAGGGCGATGCTGCGTAATGGTACGAATGATAAAACAGCGCGAGAAGTTTTAATAGACGCTCTCGTTGTCATGATAGAACGCTGTTTTCTTGTGTTTTATATCTTGTTTAATTTGTTTTTTTATTTTTTTATTTGCATACTTTCCATAAAAACGTTCTTTTGCATATTAATATTATAAAGTATAAATTTAAAAATTGCGGAATAGGATTTGGAGAAAATGGGCATAACTTTAATCCTAATTGAGGGCTGGTGGCAACAAGTGAAACTTAATAAATATTCTCAAAAGTTAAATGAAAATATTTGTGTAAATATTGCCATTATTGGTTTTGAAGAAAATTAATGAAAAAATTTATCAATCATAGTCTGAAGTTATTATCTTAATAGACCCAGTTTCATCATCGATAAAAAAAAGTGAAAAAAAAAACTGGAATAACAAATAAAGATAAGAAAAGAACAGATAAGCCTTATGTGAACCTTCACAGGTAGATCTACTGTGCGTTCAAACGAACATAAGCAGACGAACCACACCAGACGGAAAAACGCAAGAGGCTTCAAAAATTAAACTCATATTTCTATAGCCATGATACCTCTGTATTGAAGAAGCCATTAGCCAGAGGATAAGGAGGATATTGGGGAGAAGCGAAACAAGTGAAGGCAGCGTTGCGCAGCCATTCTCAATCTGAAATGGGGGAAATTCGAGCCAGTTAAAGTCCGCTGTCGCAGCATTTGCGTCCGAGAGACATTAAAAGAACGTCTGCCCGGATTTATCGCTCTGTTTTCCCGCTTCTTCTTCTTCTTCTTCTTCTTCCTATGCGGCTGCCAAAGCGGTGGGAAGAAAAGAGGAAATGTAAATGCTCTGGGAAAGCAAATTAATGGAAAAGTTTCAAAACATTTATTCGGTGGAATGTTTGTAAAGGGAGCACCTGTTTTTTTCCCTCTTCTTTTTATAAAGGAAATATTTACGTTGCTAGAAAATATTGCATACAGAACATTATTTCTTGCATGGATTTAGTGCCTGTACAATGGGAGATACAAGGAGAGAGAGAGAGAGAGAGAGAGAGAGATTAATTTCATAAGTAAAAAAAAGCGATATGGTCAGCCAAAACAGCTGATCATTTTCCTTTGTTATAATTCCACGTGTGTGTGTGTGTGTGTTTGTGTATGTGTGTCTCGCTCGTTCCATGAATAACGCTGTCCTGCATCTATAGATGTGCCGTGTAATTGTGATTATGTAAAAGACAATGGTAGAGCATACCTACCTTTAGGGTCTGGATACACGAGCGCTAAAAAAAAAAGTCGTGTTCTGAAACGTTTTTTTTGTCTTTGGACAGGGTGAGGTGTCTTCCCTTGCTTTTCAATGGAAAACCACTCATTTGAACTACACGAGCGTTACCAGTGTCAAGGACCGTCTACACCGGGGATTTTCAACCTTTTTTCACCACGTATCCTTTCGGGTATTTTTAATGTCAATAATGTACCCCCTTCACTTTGTATAAAGAAAACAAAACAATGTCAGAAAAAATTTTAAGTGTATGTTTGCAAGTACTGAGCTGAAGGGAAGTAAGTGCATAACTCTCCTGACATAACCAGTATTCTTGTAAACATAAAGAATTCCATAAAAACTTAAGAAAACTTTTATGATAATAAATTTACCTGTTTCTATGCAGTAAATTTTCAAGGTTATGGTACTGAGCTGCAAAAACAAAGTTCATTATTATTACAGTACTCAACAAGTTATTAGGCCGCTTAGCATCAAGCGGCATAATGTCTTGTCGAATTTTGAAGGAATGGAAAAGTTGGGAAGAAATTTCGTCAGTGCATTAGGCTGCCTACAAACATTAGAGAAAAGGGTGGTGCTTGGACACTGACAAGGAGAGAGCGACTCAGTCACTTGCTTGGAGGTTTAATAGCGGCTGTATTTGTTTTTTGGTCAGCGCTCCACCGCAATGTTTGCCTACTATGTATCACTCTATTGCCTCTTGGGACCTTAATATGGGCCAAGACGGGGATTTGAGTCAACAGATAATAGCAGAGATATGTCGTTGAAGCAATCTGGCATAAGAACAAAGCAGATATCGGATCAGCTGGGTGTGAGGATGCATTCAGTTCAACGCTGAGTTGCCAGATTTAACGAAGGGGGGCAACCATGAGATTCCTTCTTAGAAAAAGCGCCCTGGTATGTTTAAGAAGTCCTCCAATCGAAGTTCTACTGTTCTCAAGCGTCAATTGCTTTAACTAAGCCTGTCTCCATCTCCAAGGTGTAGCAGTAATTCTCACAGTGCCCCATTCTGTTGAGAATAGTTACAAGTTGTTCACTCCTATAGAGGTGCCTCAGAGTCATACTCAACAGAATGTGTTTTGGCAACTTCATCTCACCACATTTTGCAGCACGGCAGATGTCTTGTCCAATTGATTGGATCAGTCACTGAATCTCTGGTGTTTTGAGGGAGGTCTCTTTAGTGAAGATAAGGTTCAGAAACATTTATCGTTGCATTGCATTCAAATCAAGTACATTAGGAGGCTACTTAGTTCATCAGCTTCTTTAAAGCTTTTGTTAATGACACCATTTAGCTGCATCCCTGAGTCTCTGATTATATTGGATGACCCAAGTAGCATCATCAATACTCATGCTACTTACTATTGTACATGATGTATCCATGGTTCTGTGGTCCACTTTCACTCAGTTGAGAAAATGGAAGTGCAGATGAATACTTGGGATGATTCTGGAGTTTGTCTTTAAGCTCTGTGGCTCTGTATTCTGGATTGGGAAACTCTGTCTCTTCCGGTTCCTTCAGGTCACAAAGGATCTCTTGTTCTATGACCTTATAGACTTTCTTGAAAGCAAATCTGTGAGTCTCTTCCAATGCCAGCTGTCTGTTTCTCTGTTCTTCATTGTCACCTCGCTAACTTTTTAGATCTTGAACATAGTATAATATTCTACATGATTGATGATACTTTGCTTCACATGCAAACACATCTTTGCCTCTTATCCTAGTGAGTAGACGGTTCAGATTTTGCCATCCTCCAAATTCAAACTGGCAAAGACCTTCGGTAGTCCAACATCCTTTTACTTTTATCTTCTTGCGTTTATCAGAGTTACAGAACATACAATCAGGTGTGAAGATTATATTGTCTCCAGATGTTTTCTTGGCCCTTGATGGGACACCTTGTTCGTCTGTTTTCTGAGCAAGACGATTCAAATTCATAGTGAAACCTCTTTATAGCATTTTCTGTGGTAACCATGATGAGACGATAACTTGTCAGGAATTTTATTACAGATATCTGTCTTTCTGTATGAAGTTAACGGCTCAGCAAGTCTCCTACTTTTTATTTCTTGCAGTTTAGCAAATGTTTCCTCTGCATTTTCTTTGGAAGAGAATAGTTTTATTTCACCATACTTGTCTGTTTTCAATCCTCCCACATGAATTACACACACTGTACTCGGCATGATGATGTTAATACTGCTAATCCTCCTCCGTTTCATGGAAGGTCCTCCAGACGTAGAATCAGTCCTGTCACTGTCTGACAGGACTGATTCATCACCTACAAAAAAAAGTGGAAATGAAGTCAGACAATTTTAAATGATATGATTTATGTTAGGCGTCAATTTTCTGTCTCTTAGACTGAAGATGAAAAAGTGAATATCAGATTCATAAGATAAGAGTTTATGCAACTGAAACCTCAAATTTCTAAAAATGGTCAGTGATGGGTGACTAAAATGTTCACCAATGGATTCCCATGACCTGAAAAAAACCAACAAAAAAAAGGGATTATGATTCTATGATAATTAGAACCAGAGATGGTGCCATACATCGTTTTATGCATCGCTTCAGAACAGCTGTCGCGGATGAGGGTTCCTATGAAAATACGTAAAAATGACACATTGCATCCCAGCTTATATACTGTTACCACTCAGTTTTGCATAAAAGATTCAGTTCGTTCTGCCATGGGGGCGCTGCGTGTGGACCCTCTTGGCTAGTGGTTGGCCTTTGACTCTGAGGAGCGACGACCTTCTCTGTAGTTAACTGGATACACACGTGATAAGCCCGTCGTTTAATCCGATATTTCATTCATAAACTACAAGATTTCGGAGACCCCATTCAAGTCGTTAGCTCATTTCATACTACATTACTCAGCTGAAACAAAATTGCAATGTTACTATGTGCCTGAAAAACATTCCATTCCATAACAAATATTGCGGACGAGAGAGAGAGAGAGAGAGAGAGAGAGAGAGAGAGAGAGAGAGAGAGAGAGAGAGAGAGTAGTGGGAATGCATGAATGAAAAGACGGAGAAGTGATGTTTAAAGAATGAGGAAAGGTAGGTGATAGAGATAAACACCCAAGAGTGCTATCCGAATGTATTAGTAATTCTGGACTAGCTGTGTCCTAAAACTTCAAGAGTAAAGGCCTTTTTAAAATCTTTTCTTGGACATGGAATTTATCTTATCAAAAATTATGGGAGATTGTAGGAAACTCTTGTTTCAAGTCCATACCAATCAGTTGATTGGATTTAAAGATATTAGCTAAAAAAGATGACTAAAACTTCTCGAATTGCATAGTAGGTAATTTCGAAAAGCCTGTGAAATCTGAAGTACTATTTAATATTCTGTGGATCGGGTTACTTTCATAACCAACAGAAATACTTATTGCAGAACGCTTTGGAAAGAGAACTTCAAAAATTCACTTAGATATTGCCTTCGATAGAGAAATAATTATTATTATTATTATTATTATATTAATTCCGAGGATGAGCCCTATCCATATGGAACAGCACACAGGGCCATTGAATTGAAATTCAAGCTTCCAAACGAAATATGGCGTTTCATTGAAAGAATGAAGGTACTATGAAATACAGAAAGAAGAGATCGGTTATTAGAAAAAAAGATAGATTGATAATTTAATAGATGAATATAAAGAACTTACTCGAAGACAACATGAATGGTTTTGGGTAGTTATGTTTCGCATCTTCGTTAGAACTCTTGAGGCTCTAATTACCAACCATCCTCACGAAGACTGTTCCACAGTCTGAGAGAGAGAGGAATAACAGACTCAAGGCATTTTAGTGGCTTGTTTTATCTCTTGTTTGACTAACTGATGAGTTAATGGGTTTAATTTCCTAGTCTCATTTTCTATGTTGCCAATTTTCTGTAGAAAAAAAAAGTGGTTTCATGGATGAAAAAATTGGAGATAAATTGATGAAAAGTACATCAAAAGCGTTAGTTTAAATACCATAAAACGACGCACACCTAAAAAAACTAGGTAAGAAGAACTAACTTCAGAACTGAAGTAACATCACCCAGTTCATTCCGTCTTGTAGCTCTGGAGACTCACTAGGCAAAGGAGCATCTCATCTCGAGGCGTTTCTCTAGTCGCAGGTTCTCGCTGTCCGAGATGATGCCTCACTGAAGAATTGGGTCAGGCAGTCAAGTCGTAAATCTCACTTGATGGACCTTTGGAACGATGCTGCGAATCTCGGCCGAGACGAACCACTCGGGGTCTGGGAGGGATTGTCAGTGGGATAAAGTCTTTCGTGTAAAATCTAATTTAGTGAGGAACAAGTCTTTATTAACAAATTTATTGGCCTGTAATGGGTTGAAGACGATTATAATTATAATTTGTTTCTCTCAGTCAACAGCGCAACTCGGGGTCTGGGAGGGATTGTCAGTGGGATAAAGTCTTCCGTGTAAAATCTAATTTAGTGAGGAACAAGTCTTTATTAACAAATTTATTGGCCTGTAATGGGTTGAAGACGATTATAATTATAATTTGTTTCTCTCAGTCAACAGCGCAAACTGAAATCTATGTTATGTGATGCATAATACCAAAAACTGCTATTTTCAAGTACCTAAATTCCCATTGGTATAATTATCAATAAAACAGCGAAGGAAACCAACTGGGTTTGGAGAGGAAGGCAAGAAAGCATCGGATGTTCTTCGAAAAGGAAGAAATATTTAACCTTAACGAGAAGAAAAAAAGTTAAGTATATCTTAGTTTTACCAGACCACTGAGCTGATTAACAGCTCCCCTAGGGCTGGCACGAAGGATTAGATATTTTTACGTGGCTAGGAACCAATTGGTCACCTAGCAACGTGACCTATAGCTTATTGTGGGATCCGAACCACACTATATCGAGAAATGAATTTCTATCACCACCAGAAATAAATTCCTCTGATTCTGCGTTGGCCGAGCCGGGAATCGAACCTCGGATCACCGGATTGGCAGCCAAGCGCGAAAACCACTCGTCCAGAGTGGAACTACCTTAACGAGAAAGCCCTGAATAAGATTGTCCCCAGAAGTGGACGCCATCTTGTTAACTCTCCCTCGAGATGCTTCGTCAACTCTTAAAGATTTTGTAAAATGTCCTCATTCTTGTTTTTCCCCCTCTCCTAATTAATTAAATTAATAACGGAAGGTGAGGAAAATTATTCAAAATGCTAAGATAAACACTGACCATTATGACGTCGCAAAGAGGCCAAGGGAAATTCTCATCAAATTAATTTTTCATTCTTTCACGAACAAATCCCCTCATTTAGAACTGCGAGAGATTATGTCCAAAGTTGTCCAACATCGCGAATTGAGACGCATCAGCGGGACATGAAACTAAATGTCCTTCACTTCATCAGAAAGGAGGAAAGTACTTGCATTATTATAAAAAGACTTTCCACATTAATGATGACCTATACTGTTCCTTTTATATTAAATACTTCAAAAATGAACATATTAATGGAGCAGATTAGACGGAGGAATATAAGGAGATTATCCGAGAAAACTGTCAGTTTCCATTTGTCGACTTTTTTCTTCACAAAGTTTACAATTAGATATCATTTTCAGGTTATAAGAATCAGTTTCGGTGGATTTTTTTTTAGAAGTTTATCACATCTTTGAAAAGAATGAACAGTTAAGAGAAGCCCAATGACATTACCTGAAGAGATTGGGGGAACAGTGAAGAGAAGCCAATGAATTGACCTGACGAGGATTGGGGGGATAGGCCTCCTCTTCTATACATCTAATCTCAAAATAAATTCTTTGATAATTATCAGATTATCATCGTCTTTGCTGAGTTTCACTTTGGTAATTGTAATGTAACCTTGTTTAAGTGCATTAACATAGGAGTTATTGTAATTTTAATGTCACCCATTATGGGCAGTAATATTCGAGTAAGGTCATTTAAAAGTAATCGTGTAGTTTACCAGTATTTTAGTTTTGACAGTAAATGTACTCCAGTCATTTTAATAAAAATGGCAAAAATAAAGCCAAACTCCTTTACTTACAGAGTTGAAAATAATACAGCTAAGTAGGCCCTGGAAAGGTACTTCGGTGTAATTGGAACTCTGATCTTTTCGTTGTATGACAGGATTTTAAGCTCTCCATTAAGTGCTTACGTTATTTGGCAGTTTGGTTGAAATAGTGATGATAACACCTATTGGTATCAACTGCAGTGATGTTGAAATGTTCCAAAATACCACCATTTATCTATCACGAAAATATAACAAAGCTTTTTATTTTCAATGAAGATTATGCGAAGGCATATACCCAATCAGGATTATGCAAATGGACCTGTTTCTATCCAGCGGAGAAAATCCCTCGATGTAATGTGTACTGATATGGTTCTTTTTGCATCATAATTTCGAGATAAAAATATCTATATTTAAATATATGTATATATAGATATGTGTGTGCATTTGCATATTAAACAAATCTTTGATTATTTCTGGTAGGTGCTATCAACAAGATCAATCGTTCGTTTCTGATGAATACGAATTTGTTGGTATTCATAATTTCGAGAGAAAAATTATATATATATATATATTATATATATATATATATATATATATATATATATATATATATGTATATATAGATAGATATATATATATATATATAGATATATATATATATATATATATATATATATATATATATATATCTATATATATATATATCATATATATATATCTATCTATATATATCTATCTATATATATATATATATATATATATATATATATAATTTTTCTCTCAAAATTATGAATACCAACAAATTCGTATTCATCAGAAACGAACGATTGATCTATATATATATATATATATATATATATATATATATATATAATATATAGAGATAGATAGATAGATAGATAGATAGATAGATATAGTGTGTGTGTGTGTGTGATTTGCATATTCAACGGAGTTTTAATTATTTCTGGCAGGCGATATCAACAAGACCACTCCTTCGTTTCTAATGAATACGAATTTGTTGGGGAACCAAATGTTCTAAAACTAGAAACATTAGGTAATAAACAACAAATTACACACACACAGATTGTGAAACAGCGTCCCTGAGGATGTTGAGCAATTGCAACCTCTAACGTGAAAGCAGAGATGCAACACATTACTACTCGAAAACAATTTGCCATATATTTCCTCATCATTTATTTCTCAACTTATTTCATTTCTTTCTTGTTATTCTTCTAGTAAGTGAACACCCTTATTTCTGGATTTCTCATTATATTCTGTAGCTTTTTTTCAAATGAACACTTTGTTCTTTGGAAGCTTGAATTTCAGGTCATTTGTTGCCTGTAGGCGTTTATCCTATGAATTATATGTATATATATATATATATATATATATATATATATATATATATATATATATACATATATATAAAATTGTGTGTGTACAATGTATGTATATATGTATGTGTGCATGCATGCATGCATATATGTATGTATATGTACATACATAGCAATGGCGGGTGACCCTGGAAATTTATCAGTTTGCTGGAGAATATACCTGTTTCCCTATTCCTAAGTATATTCCAGTTATCGTCCCACCTTCCTACTTACTCTGAACCTCTTTTGGAAAAATTAGCGCATAGTAAAATTTTTACATTAATATTTGTCATCATATATATCTAAATGTTTTTACATTACTGTGCAACAATACCAAATGTAGCATTAAGGTGTTAGATTTAAACAGATAAGCTTAAAAAAAAACATAATATTTACACATAAACAACCAAGCACTTCAGAAAAGGTAAGATACGTAAGGGAATAACACATTCTACAGGCTCCCTTTGCAACGCACAAGTCAGAGATAAAAATAGGTATCCTTTTCGAAAAATCTGCGGACGGAAAAGGAGCACTGCAAACTGTGCAAATAGGTATATTTCTCTCTCTCTCTCTCTCTCTTTCTCTGTTATAAGTTTATGATAGGTGTGGACGGACCACAGATTATACATAAAAGATAAAAATAAATAGGTAATAAATATTTCCTTGTAGGTAATAAATCCATCTGAATGTTGTCAACGACTCGTTTACAATGAGAGGGAGTACTACATAGAGCTGTTTGTGAAAATATCATTTAATCGCCGTGTGGAAATAGTTACTCATTAGCGTTCCAACTCCATAATGAATGAGGGAAGGGAGCCAGTGTTCATTTGGATTTACTGTTATTCAATTATATACGTCGGACCCAAAGGACGCTTTGTATGCGAAAATCCTAAATTAGTATCATTCGGTAGGATGCCGTCATATTTAAAGGTATATAATTAATACATTGAATGAAACACTCGTTTTGCGTAAAAAGTTTGTTTATGGAATGCACGTCAATCTTTTTCAGTTTGTACCGATGGGCTATGTGGTTTTCAGTATCCTGTCATTTCCTTTCATTTAATCCGAACTCTTGCTTTTTCGTAGGCTGAAAGGAACCCCAGGAAGGAAAAGGGCGCCCACAAGTAACAACTTTAGTGATTAAATCATCTCGGAATCCTGCCGTCTTCTCTTCTCGAATGCGGAAGTGCCGTCACTCTACCTCACGGAGTGCACTGTAAGCTTTGCAGGTTCTTTGCAGCAGTCCCTTTGGCCCTAGCTGCAAACTCCGTTGTCATTCCTTGCACTGTATCTCCGTTCATGTTTCTTTCTTTATCCATCTTGCTGTTCACCCTCTCATTGCAATTATTGTTTCATAGTGCAACTGCGATGTTTTCTTCCCTGTGCTGAATGATTCATAGGTCCCAGCGCTTGGCCTTTGGCCTCAACTCTATACTCCATTCCACGAAGACAGTGGATGGACGGCGCTGGATGGATTTGTCTCTCAGAAATGGCGGAAATGTTTCGATCAAGGCAGAGCGGAGGGGAATTGGCGTCAGCGTCATGTTTTCTCTAATACAGAAATGTCTTCTGTTTTATGTTTTTCTTCAAATAAACTTTTCCCTTTTTCAAGCATTATGTGTTTTATTGGACTTGCTACTAGATGATGTGATTACTACGTTTTTCTCTGTAGTAAGTTCCTTTTTTTTCCTATTTTTATAGTCTTATAGCTTACGTTATTTGGGTCTTGAAGTTGTATTTTTCTTGATGTATTTTTGTTGTAGGCCATGTACTTGCAAGAACAGAAGAGATTACTCTCCACTTTATTTTGTATTTGTCTCTTTGTGGACAAATTTGTACTAATAAAATATATATATAAATATAATTATAATATATATATATATAATAGATAGTATATATACCTATAAAACATATAGGTATTCTTTATGTTAATATAGTACAACCTACCTTATGCGTACTGTATGAATATTTTCAAACAATTTAATCTCTACAATTTTTATGACTATATTTTCAAAGCCTATCATTAATCTACGCACGCACGCACGCACACACACAACACATAGTATATGTATATATATATATATATATATATATATATATATATATATATATATATATATATATATATATATATAATTATACTAACTTATCTTTTACTGATAGATTATGTCATTACAACACAATGCATTGAAAACTTGTCTCTCACTGAGTGCGAATGGTAAGAGCTAACGTACCGTGTTATTGCATTTAGCGGAAGATTGCCAACACAAATTCAACTTTATCCATCAAGTGACCTACATTCATTTCCTGTTTCCGTTAAAATGGTTTTGCAATGAACAAGTCCAGATTGTCAAGCGAATAATTATGCATTACTCTCTACACCACGTATCCATTTCATGTCATTTTTGGGGAGCCGTGTCGCTGGAAAATGTGAAACTATCCCTGCAGGTTTTTCAAACATTCTACCAGTTGCTCACAAATCTAGAAAAGGTTGCTGGTCAACGGTAACTGAGGCTGCGTCCACACTACAATAAATCATAGGAGGCGAATGGCTCCAGCAAACTTTGCCGTTTAATGCGGAACTAGGAGCGATCAGAGCAAAGTTGGATGTTCCCCCCCTTCCTTTAAGTAGAAGCCTTTGACCACTCCTGAACTGAATGAGGAGAGTGTATGAATATATAGTACTTATGTATATAAAATTGGCTGTATTATACATATAAAGAACTAAAAATTAGCATATGCTTGAAGGTGTAGGTTAATTAGTGACACGTATCAAAATTCAAGACAGAAACGATTATAAAAAACCAAGACAGGCATAATGCCTTCACATTGGTAGTTTCTCCTCAGTCTCTTCCTGCAGGGCAGAGGTCGCCAACCTGCCACTCAGGAGGCTAAGGCGGCTCTTCCCGACCATTGTATGGCTCCAAACGCTGAACAAATAACTTTCTATCCATGTAACACTCTTAAGATATGTTCTTAATTTTATTCAAATTTAAAAGCATATCACAGGCATCAATTTTATTGATTTTTCAATAAATATATCTTGGTTAACCAGACAACTGAGCTGGTTAACAGTTCTCCTAGGCCTGGCCCGAAGGATTAGATATTTTTACGTGGCTAGGAACCAGTTGGTTACCTAGAAACGGTCCTATAGCCTATATTCCTCTGAATCCAAGTCGGCAGAGCGGAGAATCAAACTCGCAATTATCGAATCGGTAGGCAAGCACACAACCCACTTCTCCAACGAGGAACTTTTAAAATTTTTTAATGAGATATAAACAGTTTCTAAGGTCATTTTTGCCACTGTGGCACAGACAGCTATATTATTATGATTCTGTAAATAAATGGCTCATCTAGTTCTAGCTTCAAAGGTTAGTGACCCCTGCCGTAAGGGTATT
The DNA here is from genome assembly GCF_015104395.2 of Macrobrachium nipponense. NCBI lineage: Eukaryota > Metazoa > Arthropoda > Malacostraca > Decapoda > Palaemonidae > Macrobrachium > Macrobrachium nipponense. The sequence continues at coordinate 56,127,122 of NC_087214.1, read as the reverse complement.
GCTGTCAGTGTACCTCATGTTGGCCACTGTAGGCATGACTTGAGGCTCTTTGCAGCATCCCTCCGGCCCTTTCATTCCTTTTACTACACCTCCATTCATATTACTTTTCTTCCTTCTTACTTTCCACCTTCTCCTGACAATCATTTCATAGTTCAACTGCGAGGTTTTCCTCCTGTTACCCCTTAGAACTATCTCAATTGTTAAGATTCCCTTTCAGTTCTGAATGCCCTCATAGCCCCCAGCTCTTGGCTATTGGCCCAAATTTCATATTTCTTTCCATTCTCCTCAGGCAAATCTTACTCAGCTGAAATAGCTTCAGGAGAGCTTCGGTTGCCCATAGCACCGTAAAAAAACAGGTCTTAACTCGGGTGTAACCTTGACTTTGTGAAGATGATTGTGAATGGGATGCAATCTACTACTGTGCCAGAAGAGGACACGAAATTCATCATGAAACTACGGGAGCCTCGTTTTCGAGAAGATTTCCAATTGCAAAACAGAAAGTACAAGGAATAGTTTGTGCTCCCGACTCCCAGGACTTTCGAAAGCGCTTTGAGATGAACATAAAATACATGCGAGTCATTTTGTGGTCATGCAGTCAGCTCAAACGATCACAGTGTTGGTCTGAAACCGGTTTTGATAATCAAAAACACTTTGATGCTGGAAGTTTATAGCCATGAGAAATCAGTTGGTTTAATCATAAGAGGTTGCAGAGCCGATAGCAAAAATATTTCAGACGTTCGTGAAGAAGGTTGCAGAACCCCTCTTTTTGAAATTGTGGGTAACGTTAGAGTTTGTAGGTCGACTTCTACTCATTATATTGTATTATTATTATTAATTACTGGAAGAAAACCTTCATTAATACAGGTTTTATTGCAGTACAAATTGGATCTAAAGCCTAATCGAACAAGATACTAAATGACTTCCAATTCTGGATCCCTCTTGCTCGGGGGGGGCATCTGCCCCTCTCTTGGTTCATCTCTGTCCAGGATTCTGGTTGGTTGGAGGAGGCGGTTGCATGAAGTCACTACTTGCCGAATTGTCATTGGCTTGTTGCTGTTGTGTGACGTTATGATCTGGTGCAGGCTGGTGTTTCTTGATCTGGGGTATCTTGGTTCGGCTGGTAGTTAAATCTGGTGTGGTAATTATTTCATAACTACCATGTCCGTCTAGGTTAGGCTTCTCAGTATGCTAGTAGGGAGTGGAAGTCTTCTTGAGTAGTATTCAAAGAGGGCTTCTTGTCAAGGATGAGGATGGCTTCCAGCAAGCAGCATAGTCTTCTTGGGTCTGGGGCATTGCCGATGAAGGTGCCGTTGTGATAATGGTGTCTCGGATGGAGGCGTAATTGTTGGGCAGCAGTGAGGGCATGGTTCTTGTATGTGACATGAAATCCTCTTTACGAGCCGCATGGTACTCATGCCAATATAGTTCCAGTACACTGGAATACTTCGAGGGCCTCCTGCCCGGGGGAGGGGCTGTATTTTGCATTATCATCCTGAGTTCTTTTATTCTTGTAACATGTAACAAGCTCTATGCTTTTTCTTTCCTTTGGTGGGAGTGACATTTTCCATTACGATCTTCTTAATGTCATTTTCCTCCTCCCGGTACTTTTGAGTGCATAAAGGCCTTGCAGTTATAATTACCATCCTCGAAATATTTCAAGTGTTTTTGTTTACTTTAATACTGACACAGTCTTTGCTCCTGATTGCTAGTGTTTTTCCTTAAAGATTGCATTGTGGTTGTGATTACGAGTTTTTTTTTTCTTTTTTTATTTTTAAAATTGGCATTGTTGTGGGGCAGTTAATATCCCATATCTAGGAGTCACGTGACCGGTGGAAAATATTACAGGTGTCAGACATTTTCTTTTGATATTTGGTTCAGCTCTGGAAGTGAAGTTATGTCCAGTCTGTGTTCCTCTGTAATTTTGATTATTTTTGGTTAATTCATAATTTTTATGAATATGGAAACCACAATGTATCGAATTTTTAAGGTAACATGGAGTATTACATGCAACAGTGGAATGTTTAAAGTGTAGTAAGCATACTGTATAAATTTAGTTAAGATAAAGGAAGTGGCTATTGGGACGGTAATTGTTAACCTCCTGTAACCCCAGTGGCTAGCATGCACGGCACAATATTACCGCTTGCGAGTATATAAGAGATTGCCAGATCTTTCAAAATGTGGCTAAGATGCAAAGCTCCATTCCGCCATATGCTAGTCCATCTACAGAAAGCAGAAGGAAAGAGTTGGATTACGTCAATATTGGTGAGACCTATTAGTAGCCTCGTGGTCCATTCCTCTTTTATGGAGATAATTGTTGTCGATAGCTGTCAAATAAGGGTAAAAAATGCGGGTGTTGATCAAAGCAAGGTAACACCATGGTAGGACCTACTGACACGATATGTTCAAGAAGATTTAAGGATAGGCTGGAAGCCTGCAAGCTGCAGATCGTTGTGTTTTGTTGCAGAGTTCATAGTGAGGTAAGGAAAGGAGATTGTTTTGTGGAAGGGCTCTACTGAGGGTGAGTTAGGTAGGAAAGGCGGTAAATTGAAAGATTGATTTTAGGGTCAGGAAGTAAATCACTTTTTTCACGTGATATATATATATAAATGCAAATGCAGCCTTTCACGAGAAAGAGTCCCTGTCTGCTTTGGTTAGTCCAATGTACTTTTCAAGCATTACAGTTCGGGAGGAGACAAGTAAAGCTGTAAACTAGAAGCGCCCATTGTAGGGACAACTACTTTGTGCAAGTTGACTTTTCGTAATCATGAGCGTGTGACAAACTTTGAAGGTTTTGTCTCCATAGTATTATATAAAGTAGAGTATTTGGCTGCTGGCTGAGGTTAAAATGTCAGCCTATATGATGTTCTTAAAAACATTCTTCCTCAGTTTCAGTCATTTAGTAGTTATATGGCCGATTTATAATGTATATGGGATTCACAGAAAATGAAATATATATAATATAAATGATAAACTTACTTTTCAGTCTCCCATATGCCTTCAGACCATGGATCCTACCTTAATGTGTAATTAGGGTACAAAGAAGTCGGTCACTTGGCAAAATTTCAGATCACGATTCTAATAGTCAGGTGGCTTAGTGAAATTACCAGTTACACTGTGGATAAAAGCATCCAATTTGGCATTGACCTCCTTGAGGACTATCAATAATTTTAGAGTAGGAGCCCTCCAAATTTTATAGGAGAAAGACAAAAGAGTCAAATTTCAAGATCCCCAACATATATTAAAAAAAACACACAAAAAAAAAACCGTTTTTTTAGGTCATATGAGTTATACAATGATAATGTTTTTTCGTAAAGTATTTAACTTTGCTCCCTAGAACCTAATTTGAGAGGTGCCGCCCCTCCCTCTCCCAATTTTCTTTTACTCTCTGCAAACTTGAATATAGTACTAACCTCCAAATCAAACAAATTGAACCAAATTAAACAAATTGTGCTTTAACATAACTATACATACTAGACAAAAAATTGTGAAAAGGTTGGAAGGCATCAGTAGAATTATTGTGTATGACATTTGCAGCCGAAGCAGCCTCTTTTCGTTTCTGCCTGGTAACTGCTAGTCGACATCCTGCAGAAGTGGATCTTAGGTCAGTGGCAAATTTTCCTAGTGGCAGAAAAGTTCCCTTATTGCCTCGTTGGCTGAAGGGTAAAATGAACTAGTTTTGTCATAGATGCAACCAGTCAGTTTCTCCACCTTTGAGTGGTCATCATTGAGACTGATGATTTGAAAGGGATGACGGGCAAGATACACAAATGTATTTGTGACTTCTACGTAAGCCTTCCAGCTTGCCAAAACAGATTTCTTGCTCTTTCCACTGCAGGGAAAGGTTGTGTCGCAACCTGAAAATGCATGGAAAGCAGGTAATGCTCATGTTTGTTAGATCCCAAAGACTTATGCAGATGGCATTGATGTGGTAAAACCAGTAGTTCTTGCCCATTCCAAAAGCAAACCACCCATGTTGTATAGTAATCAGATCATGGAACTTACCGACAAGAATGACTACTACATTGGTGTCAACAGTGTGTTACATGGAATCTTCTTTCTTCTTGGTTGAAGAGCATGAAACACAAGAACCACAATTCTGGTGTCTGCCTTTCATGATTGCAGTTTGCATGGAGATGCTAGCACCAACAGTCACCACAGTCTGACCTGATGTGATATATACAGTTTTAAGTTTCTGGGCACACCCTTACCCTTGCCTTTTTCCCCTGGTTAACTTCTTCAAACTGTCTGGAATGAATGTGTCCTAAAATAACAATCTAACCTCATTGCCTCTTGGACTGTTTTTCTATGTGTAGGATGAATACCTTGTCTGCATACTCATGAAAGGTACTCACACCAGAAACGGGAAGGCAGTGTACAATGATGGCATTATCGAGGATTTTCCCAATCATAGGTTGAGGGTGGCTCTGACTGGCCAGCTGCTCAAGACATTTTAGCATGTCAGACTTTTTGTATTGGTCAAGCGAAGTTTGCCGATGTCTGAAAGAGAACGAGGGAAGGACTGTACTTCATATGCAAAGAACTTGGCCAAATCACTATCTTTCTTCTGCATAGATATATACAGCTGGCCAAGAGTCCCACATTGTTCTGAAGCACTTTGATCTTCTTCCCTTGCTGTGATGTCACCCCGTGCTTAGGTTATCTGAATAGTGCTAGGGAATTTCTCTTGACTGGGTCATGAATAGAGTGGCTTCGTGCATCAAGTACATTCTTGACAAATTCCTTGCACTGTTTCTTGCCTGTGTCCTCTAGTGTGTGCAAAGCTGCCACCACTGATTCATCTGCACAGTTTCGACTGTCGAGTGTTACGAGATCTTGGAAGTCATCTAAGAAAAGGATTAACCCAATCGTTTTATGCGGTATTAGAGAGGCTAGAAACTTAAGAAAGCAGGGCCATCTTTGGCCCTGAGAGCAGCCATCGTCGAAAGGCTACAGGGTTCTCAGTAAGCCCCAGAGCACCCCCTGAGCATTTCACTATCTTGTTCTCCTGCGCATGAGCCTGGTCAAATGGAATTGCCGAGAATTTATTTGGGGTCTTAGAAAGCACCCAGCGAGAGCGTTTCTTGAGCTCATCTTTGACAGTGTTTGGCAACGACTTCAGCCACCTCCACAGTCACTGGGAATTTTGTCAACTTATTTCTGGACATTGGTCTGATTTAACTTAGAAAATTAGGCATAAACTTTTAACATTGACAAAAAAACCTATTACAATTGAAATTATTTTGGTACTGAGATCGCTCTCTGCACATCATAGTTCAACACAAACAATCTATTGATGACCTGTCAGAGGTCCGACAGCATTCCTAGAGACTGCCTCCATATTTCAAATACTTAAATGTTGATCAAGGTAATCCAAATTGGGTTGATGTTTTCAGTTGCATAATTTAAAATCAGTTCTCAACCTCTTTCGCAATGCTTATGCTCCCTCAGGGAGATGAATATAATTTTATTTTATTATGAATATCAAAAATAGGGAAATTCAGCATTTATATCATAAAATAAAATAAAATTCAAGAGGGTTCCAACTCAAATTTCAATTAGTAGTTCTTGAGGGATCATGTCTCCAAATTTGGTGCTTCTATCCGCCCTGTGACTAAAAGGGACGAAGCAAATAGGAACGTCTACCGACTTTGTGCCTACCTGAGTCTACCTGATGTTGAAGGGTAAAATAACAAATGTTTTTTTAGTTATTGAAAAAATCACTCTGAAAGTATTCGCAGGTATTCAGGCAAGTATGTCCACAAACATAAAAAAGGATGATTAATAGAAACAAGAAGAAATTACGAGAATTATTGTATCCAATTTTTCACTCAAAACTACCCTCCCCCAAATAAACTCGGAACTTCATGAGCTTATATATATATATATATATATATATATATATATATATATATATATATATATATATATATATATATATATATATATATATATATATATTGTTACATTTTAAGCCCTGGCCTGAAGGGGCTCAAATACGTAACGAAAATAGTTGAGGGAAATGCAGAATAAATTAATTGAACTTACCTTAAAAGGATTTATAGTGTTAATTTACTCTAGAGGAAAGGGTCGCCAGAAAAACTCAGCTAATTACTTTTACATATATTTATTTACAACAAGGGGAGGCCGTTTACTGGCCTGGAGAAAGAGTAAATGCAGCTGGTCCACACGGGGACTAATATTATCTCTCACAAGGGGATGATAGTTGGCTTAAATGAGATTCGCGTAAAAGCTGGTTTTCAAAATCTTGCGGTAATGTAACACTTGCGGGTGGAGCGAAGACTTGGACATGTGACTCAGGGAATCTGGAAAAGATCCCAGATTAGACAAGATAAAAAGGACTTCTTGCACAAGTTATGATTAATTCAGTTTCTCTAACACTGGGGAAAAGGAACTCGTAGTGTTTAAACTGAGGTATGCACTGAAGACTTAATCTTTAACAAGTCACAAGGGGGAAGCACATGCCCCCCCCCCCCCGATGAAGACAAAGGGATTTTGATGTAAAGAGGGATACAAGGGAGAGTAGAAAATTAAATTAGCAAGATTCACTCTTGGAGAAAAAGAATTGGTTTGGAGTTTACACTTTCTAGACGTACCTTAATTACTTGAGGCTTGGACATGGTGTCGTGCTCTGAAGATAGTCCCACCAGCGTTTGACAGAGGGCTGACGTCCCGTCAGAGGAGAAGAGAAGAGGCGCGTCCGCCTTGCTTTAGGAGTCGCTTTTTTGACTGAGGAAGATGCTGGGTGTCTTGGAACCGCGGGGATTTCATACACCTCCTCGGGCACTGCCTGAGAAGTGGTAAACAAAAAACAGCAAATTTGGAAGGAAACAGGTCTTATTGTAGGGGTGTCCCTAAAAACCCATATTCAAGGCCTAGCTACTCTCGCGACTTGCCCATCTTACCCTAAGCTTTTAGTCTGACCGGAAATTCCTTTCCATCTTCCTACCGCGTGATCTCTCCTAAAATCAGTTGCTTTAGGAGAAAACATGGCTGCTCATTTAGACATACAATTAATTAAATACTGCTGGGAAGACGAGGCGGTCAATAAATGTAACTATAAATATATAATATATATATAATATATATATATATATTATATATATATATATATATATATAGTATATATATATATATATTATATAATATATATATATATATATATAATATATAGTTTTTTTTTTATTTTTTTTTTTTATTAAACAATTTTTTTTAGTTTACCCCTTTAAAGTTAGGTAGACACGGTAGGCACAAAGTTAGTAGAGGTTCCTTTTTGCTTCGTCCCTGAGAATCGGGATCCGAAATTTTACCAAGTGAGCGACGAGGATTATGGACCGGAATAATGGCAGAGATGTGTTTCCTGGAGCAGCCCCTGGGAACCTCTCAGCTGCTTCCTCACACACACAACAACCCACACATACACACACACACACACACACACACAAGATTGGAGGGGGCGGTCGGCTGGAAACACGTTCCACTTTCTATTATCTAAAGAATGCATATATATATAGATCTATATATATATATATATATATATATATATATATATATATGTGTGTGTGTGTGTGTGTGTGTGTGTGTGTGTGTGTAAGTGTGTATGTATGTATGTATGTAAGGCCTTCTAATTCATAAATTCACATTCACCTCCAAGCACTGGCACATTATTCACCTTGTCCACAGAGAAACTGTGGGGTCTATACTTCGTCCATCCAAATGTGACTATTTCTCCCCTGGTCGAATCAGCGACTGAACGATTCTCATTAACAAAAACTTGGTCTAAATCATGAAAAAATGATGAACGTTTGATCACAAACACAACAGCCTCTAATATAATGATGAAAAATGCGACTGAATTTGGCCATTTGTTAGAGCTTTGCCTCTAATTTAGTTTTGAGAGTCGTATCGACATAGCGTCGCTTATGATGCTGGGTTTTCCAAATGGATGAATTAGGATTCATGGCGGTATCTGGTAACCATGCGTGAGTATGTCACACATTGGTATGTGCAATTTTTCCTACTTGTTTTACTCAGACGTATTTGGTTTGGTGGACTGGGCAGGTGCCTAGATAGAAAGGCAGACTGTGTGTATGTGTGTGCATACATGGACACATGCCACATTTGATCCTTCAGTTGTTATGGGAAGATTTCCACATATTTCTACAAAAAGGCTCAACAGTAAGTAGGCTACCACCTTCCATGCAAGTTATGATATCAAGCCTTATCTTTTTCTCTTGAATTACTCCTATGTTTAAGCGGATGCAAATTCCTGAGATATATGGTAATATTGCATCATCCCTGGATTTTTGCCGCCGTGCCCCTAGGTTAGTTGGTTGGTTGGGTTAGGTTAGTTGTAGTAATTTATGTGTGGGAAACATAATGATATTAAGTTAAGAAAATTCTATGGTTAGTTTTTGAAATATTGAGATATGGCGTCCTGCCTTTTTCAGGGAAAGGTCTTGGTACTTGGTTACAACTTGGAAAATTCCTCCTGGAAATAAGGGCTCTCATGTTAACTTCACTGTATTTGCCATCCGATTATTTTTAGGAAGTCCATCCGATTATTTTAGGAAGTAATTGTTAATGATCAGTTCTTTCACAAGTTTCTGCAAAATTAATGGCCTAGAATTTCTAAATGATTTGTTTCAACCAGGTTCTGCAATTTACCCAAATCATTCCCAGTCCGGAGTTTACCAGTTAAGTGTTAATAATTTTCATTTTGTTAAGCCATACTAACCAATTGACGCAAGTTATTTTACATGCACTAATGTGAAACATTTTGCTTAAATCAATCGCAAAGAAATTATTATGAATATTATGATGCTTAATGGTCCCAAGATGTCCGACCATTATATGCCGACCACAATGCTGTGTGGAAGTACAATGGCTTCTAACCGGTATGCCTGGGGCACCACCATCGGACCTCTGGTTCTCTTCCTCAGTTCAAATGGCTAAAGGCTTAAACTGGCTGCTGCCTCCTTTGATATCACGTTGTCTGGAGTATTTCATCATCTGTCTCTCCAATCCCTCCTTCAACTCTCCCTTTCAAAGCACAGTGTCATCAATCTTCTACTTGAACAGGATCAGTTGACATTTTAGCAACTGGCCCTCAATGGGGAGACATTTCCTTGACTCTGGTTTTATTCCTGAACTGTGTCGGACTCTCTCCTATTATCTGCTCGGATTTCAGTCCCTCTATTAATTGTCCCTCAGTGGCTGCACTTTCATGTTGCATATGATCAACTGCTAACTTTGTTCTCTCATTCCTTCTAGGACGTCATTACAGCCTTTGAAGTTCCACGTTAAGTAGAAATGACTAATTGATGTTGATCAATATGCTCAGTTCCTTAATACTCTGAAGTACACTCTTTCCTTTCCTGTTTCTTATTCTGATGGGAAGTTAACTCAAATGAAGTTTCCTTATTTTGGTTCTGCTAATTATTCATTTTTAATGTTCCTCTGTTTCAGGGTACCCAAAGGCAAAATCAACTTAGTTGATAGAAGAACAACATAGAGTTTTAGTTCATTTTAATTAGATAAAGATTTTACTCTAATCATCATCAAGTTCTTTTGAAGAATTTTGAAAAAAAAAAGGTTACTAATGTTTTTTGGCTTTTCTATTATAAGTCATTACCACTTCATCGTTTTCAAGATTATTTTGAGTAAAACTGTTCAAGGTAAATAATCTTGCACAAGAGATAGTATAATTACAGGGCAAAATGAATCACATAATAATTACACATAATGGTACATTAGATTTCATATTTTATTACGTTGCAGAATTGAATTGTAGTATGCAATACATAAGCATATAATTTTATAAGCGAGTAGTTATTATTTACCCTCGGGAATTGAAAATTATGGAGAAACTAGCAGCTGTACCCTTCCTTCGGACATGTTATTCCCCTGAATATGGGTCTACCTTGACTTGGGGAGGGAGCTCTTGAACCCCATGAATTTGTTCCTGGGTTTGAGTCCAAGAGTCTCATATTATACACTTTTTGTTAAATTTATTGGACCTGACAAATAGGAAAAGATATCATAGCTGGGACTGGGTTTATATCCGAAGGTGAATAGTGGGAACTATGGCAGGACCATCAACTGCCCGATAATGTTCGGACCTGAGAGATATCAGGCAGAACTATCCAGCCGGACTGGACCACGAATTCCAGGGGGTGTCTGGTTCTGTGGATAGGACTCTCGGCAATCTGTCCGATTTGCCTATGATGTGATTAGGGTGGCGATGATTGTATTCTTGTAATGCTTTCAGTCTTATCAAGTGGGTTTGGCTTACACTTGGGCGAATCTAATCATGTTGTGCCATCCCCTGTGGGTAGGGTAGGGACAGGGATATTTGGGAGTCAATTTCTCACTTGTGCCATTGGTGGAAGAATAAACTCCATGAAAGGCTGATGATTTCTTTTTAATGTTTTCAGGTATATTTAGTTTTATTCTCCCCTCTCAAATCTTTGTCTAGTAGTTGTAAGGATTTGAGTACCTTTGGCCCATATGGTGGTGCTCTTTTGGAACAGATGAGGACTTCTACACCCACCTTAGAGATTGAAAATTCTCCAAATGTTGTTGACTTCTCCAAAAATAAATTGATAAAAATCAGTAATAACAAATTTCCTGATCCCTTTCCTAACTTCCCCTTCCCCTGGACCCTCTAGGGTCCTTCAATAAGACACAGACTTCTCTTAGAAATTTAAATCCTCAACACAGCCAGGTTGTGTGAAAAATTTGAGGATGTTCCATATCGAAGACTTACCAGTCAGTTGTGATTAAGAAATTTGCAACTGTTGCAGAAATCACGATGAACTTTATTGATAGTGAATCTAAATGGGGAAGCTTGATTTACCTTTAGTAGCCATGATGAGGCTCTAAAGGCTATTAGTATGGTAAGTGCCATACAAATAGGTCAAGCTAAATAGGAAGGGCCTTAACAAACAAACTCCCCAAAGACTTGGACGTTTATTGGCCATCTAGATGGGCTCAATGTAAACCAGAGAGAATGTTTTTTGTTGGGTGGGGGGGTTGGGGGGGGGGGGTTAGTTTTTCCCAAAACTGAACCTTTTCTTCTATTAATGTCATTGCATATATATGTATATACAAGATGAAAAAGTTGAAAACTGGTTATGCGGTCCATGACCTTCTACCTGATTAAATGTTATTCAAAGTACTGACTTTGGTTAACAGAATTTTACTTAAAATCATTTACGAATATGGTGGCCTATATCATATTCCTATTATCACTCTTGTATTCTTTAATACTAAGGAATTATGTCAATGTTTAACAATAACATTTATAAAAGAAACAAAGACTTGCCAAAAACAAAATATTGTTATATATTACGTTGTAAGTACAGTTCAATGAAAGGATAGTAACAAAAAATATGGACTTCCAGAATCTTGGGGAGGGGGGGGGTTCGTTTGACCAAGCACCCCCCCCCCAAAAAAAACACACACACCTTCGAAAACAGGCTTTGAAACCACCGATTGTAAAGCCCCCTGCTGCTATGGAAGACCTGTACATCACGGATCGGTGTTTAACTTAATGTTCTAAATAACTGCCTGAGAGCTGTTGACACGTCAGAGGAAATGAACCAGAGTCTGAACACAACTCGCTACCTGGCACAGGGGACACGTCCTGGGATTCGCATCTGATGAAGCCTCTGGCTTTATGATTCCTCGTTTTTATAACTTCGTTTGTTGAACGATTTTAGTATCTGCATCAAAGTTAAATCGAGAATGACGAGTTCTTCGATGAAAGTGTCAAAAACAATGGGTTATTGTTGAAGTTCGGCTGAATTTAAAATAAACATTTTCTACAGAGAAAAATTAAAATCAAATATACATGGCTACTGATTGGTGTCCTGCGGTGTTT
>NC_087214.1:56102079-56114720 GCF_015104395.2 Macrobrachium nipponense | reverse complement strand
CCAGTGTCGTCAGGAATAGTCCGGGATTACGGCTCTCTCTCTCTCTTCTCTCTCTCTCTATCTCTCTCTCTCTCTCTCTCTCTCTAGAGCCCGACAAAGGTAATTGAATACTAATACAGTCCAGGTGAGACGGAACGTTACAGGTTACATTAATGTTTTCTTTGTGAATTTTTGTGATTACAAACATCGCCTTATGGCTTTCTCCTTGTTTAACAAACGTGCTTATAAAGGAATAAACGTACGATAGGAATAGCCATTGATGCCATATAATATAAAAGCTGTCCTTTACTTTCAAAACTTCAGACAGACTGTACTATATTCGACATTTACTAAACCCAGTTCCATACAAGAATTACTACGTATTACTGGCGTTAGATTAGTAGAAAACTAAATTGTAGTGTTATATGAATAGAGAAACACACATACAATGATATTATGATCACAGTTTCCCTCAAATTATACCCATTTTCTATTTTTTTCCTTTACGGCAATTCACTGCTGAGCATTAAGGAAGTAGACAAAGCTCCCCCTCCTACCTGGGGGATTTAGGGGAAGTGAGGAGACCGACCGTGAACAGGGTGACAGTCATACGCTCTTTAGCCTACTCCCACTTATATAATTTCAGAAAATACAATAATAATAATTAAATGAACACAAATTCTACAAAACAAATTTTTCATTACATTCAAGTTTATTTAATTATAATATAATAGGCAGGAAACGGTTGGTTGGGGTTGGGGGGAGGAGACAGGAAGGCAAGGAAGTGGGTTGAGGGAGGGATGAGGAAGGGAAGAGGGAAAGGGTGAGGGACGGAGGAAGGAATGGTTGGCAACACCATGTAAGTCAAGAGTAAACGCCGTAACTAACACAATTTGTCAGTGCACTATATTACAAAAATCAGAGATATCTTGTTAGAGTACCATTTCGATCAAATCATTAGTTTGAAAGATATTTGAGAAAAACGATGACTCCGCGGCCCCTGAAATGCATAATAGGCCAATAACAACTATGCCTTTAGGCGAGTCAACCACGGCCACGGTCAAACCCAGGTCTTCAGTATAGACCAAACCCAGTTGTCCCACGACCACCTGCTATAGCTAAAAAAAACAAACATTGTGGCTACTCGGTCCAAAAACGACCAGATAAAGATGACTACTAAGCTCTCGCGAATATTTCCCTAATGGTTTTTTTTGTCCTTATCGCACCATTTACTGCCACCAATTTCAAACACATTCCTTTTCATACCCCGGACACTTGAGGCATCAAGAACCAATAAACATAACTTTTTATAACGTTACATTAGACGTTATCGCTGACGAGTTCATTCAGGGCTATATCACAATACTTCTCATATTGGGGAATGGACTTGTGAGGGGGAATTTAATCACATCTTTTCAGCATATTACGTCCTTTGTGTTTTCGGGAGGAGTGGGGTTACGCAATATTATAGGTTTGTTTTGTTATTTATCTTTCCGATAATCGTTTTTTTTACTCAACGTCATAATAATCAAGCATAATTCTTTCTCTCTCTTCTCTCTCTCTCTCGTCTCCTCTCCTCTCTCTCATCTCTCTCTCCTCTCTCTTCGACAAACTTTCCCTCAAGAATAATGCCTCTCGAAACGGTTGGAGATTTAGTAACTAAAAGTTAGAGCCATCTGGTTTGACTGATGGACGTAGTGTTAATTTGGCCAATATGAGCGTCAGTTGCCTAAAGTATCAAACCTGAACTAATCTTATTTTATCACTGGCCTACGAATTGCTGTGCAAATTTTTAGAATTACTTGCGCTTACAAACTTGATCGCAGCGCCTCAAGGGCGTGGTGTTAGCGCACCACCTTGGTGGCTGCGATTTCGATTCTCTGGCATTCCATTGAGGTGTGTGAGATGTGTATTTTCTGGTGATAGAAGTTCACTCTTGACGTGGTTCCATGCAATGTAAAAACACTATACAAACAAACTTGATCGCTTTGAATTAGGAATATAAGTCTTCTGATTTCTACTTTTTGCTGACCGAAATAGAAATATTTGCAATTATTTTTCAAGTCTTAAATAAAATAAGGGCACTGGGTATTTTAAGTTATTATTGAACACTAAGTTTTGATGAATATGTAAACAAATCTGTTGGAATTTACAAGACACTTTCCACTTCCTTTATATTTGGGTTGTTACGGGATTTCTTCAGATATATATATTTAAATGTGTATTAAACCAATTAAATACATATCCTGGTAGAGTATTTATACATAAATTAGCCAGTCTACAGGAACTTAAATTTCCTTCTATCTTTTTAAGACTAAATCTTGATTCACTGAGGACAGTATTGATCAAGGGTATAAGTTAATCCATTTCAATTCTAAGATTGAGGGTTTTTATAAATTTTCACTTTGGTACCTCGTTCTACTGCTTTTACTGGGGAATTTTTTCCCTACCAAGGATGGCATCTGGTTTGGATACCAGAAGATGCGACTTTGCAGTTAGTAATTGTTCAGCCTGTTATTGGGGGTTATGCCGTCTACATTTGGTGTTAATTACTCCCTATTCATTCTTGTCATTTAGGTACTTGTAATTATTTAGGTATTAAAAATTTTCTTTTCACTACTGATTTGTTCTGCTGTCGTGCTGAGATGATGCTAGTTTTGGCCAAGACAGTGTTCACTTATCCTGAAGGTTTTTTCCTTATCACATCCCCATCTGGAGCAATAAGCGATCGCCCTTGTTATGGCAGTTACGGGTTCACAGTATACCAGAGTTAAGATTTTTTTTCCTGAAATCACTTTTCATCCCCCAACTGAAGAGCCTTCTTGTACAGTTGGTTGAGTGTCCTGAAGTAGTTGATTATCCCTGATAGTGATAATCCCTGAAGTAGTTGATTATCCCTGATAGTGATAATCCCTGAAGTAGTTGATTATCCCTGATAGTGATAATCCCTGAAGTAGTTGATTATCCCTGATAGTGATAATCCCGCCCGTAGTTGTTACCCAAGAATAGTGATAATCCCTTTGAGTAGTTTGATTAATCCTGATAGTGATAATCCCTGATAGTGATAATCCCTGAAGTAGTTGATTATCCCAGATAGTGATAATCCTTGAAGTAGTTGATTATCCCTGATAGTGATAATCCCTGAAGTAGTTGACTATCCCTGATAATGATGAATATGTTTAATGTGGGACAGTGATTGCATAGCTTCACGATTCCTTCACACTTTGAATACGCTTGTTACTACAAAACCTACGATCTACTGTAGCTAAACAGTTACATGCTACTGTATCACTTGGCATAAAAGAAATTTGAGGTTATACACACGTCCACAAAATTCACTCCAAGGGAAGATCCCTTTCTTAGCATATCTCGATAATGGAGGGATTATAGGTCGTTTGCATATTGATGGAAGACATCTTGCATACTAAACACAATATTTCGCATATTGGCAGCGCTCTTAATACTCCCATCTATTATGTACATCTAAATTTGACGACGGAACGTCGGGCATGGATTGGATCAGTATCCAAGCCTCCGTCTTGCAATTTCTCTCGTCATCGGGAAACTGAACCAATACCGAATTGAACCTTTGAAATTAGGTGTCTTCGGACTTCGGATTATTCCGCGAATAAGCTCCTCTGCCTCATCTCGAATACTAAAGCCAGAGGAAGGTGAAACTCTTCTAATCAATCCAAAAACCAGAAACACTGAAATTTCGTAAGAAAAACAGTAAGCTTGATCAAAATGTTGAGTGATTCAGTCATGATTTGTTCCTTTTTATTTTAGATACACACACACACTATATACATACATTACTACATATATATATATATATATATATATATATATATATATATATATATATATATACATATATAAGTCATATCACATTACCGTGATTCATATACATATATCGAGCTACAAATGTCCATATATAATATATATATATAATATATATATATATATATATATATATATATATATACATATTCATCAGGGGAGCCATAAGGGAAGGCATCGTACTCAGGTACATTTATTTCGCCGACGTTTCACGACTCATAGTCGCATTCTCAAGGCTATAATTGAAGATAAACACACGAACATTAAAACTACGCACTGCATAATTCATAAAAATTACGCAATATTTAAAAATTCAATGAACATCAACATCAGAATGTAGAACATTTAAAAATTTATGAATCTCTTAAAACAGAAAAACATAAAATTATGTACAGTACAGTTACATTAAAAAATTACAGAAAAAGCATACAAAAATTATGATATGAGTGTAAAAAAATTAAAAATAAATAAATAACACTAAAACATTAAGGCTATTCTGTACCTTATCCTCGCAAAGGACAGGCAGCGACTGAGAGAATTTTTAGAAAATATAAACAAGCACTCTAGGCGATGAACAACTGAACAGAGGAGGATTGCGCATTTAGGGACGGAACTATCTTTTTTATCATAATGGATTCCAAGGTTGTTAGGTCGTTTTCGTTTTGTGTTTGGCCTATAATAGTAAAATCCTTATCATTAATATATGCTTTACATGATTTAGAGTGGTTCCTGATATTTGACTGTTCGGGGTTTGTTAATCTGCTGCCCGTTCTAAAACTTAAGCCCCTGTGAGAATCTATTCTCACTTTTAGTAACCTCTTCGTACAACCCACATAAGTCCCGTGATCACATCTCGGGCACGTATATTTATATACAACATTAGATTTTAGAAGAGGACTAAGGTGGCCTTTTATTTTAAACAGGGATCCGATAGTTAATGGATTTTTTGGGACGATTTTTAGGTTCCTTTTGAATAATTGCCAGGAATTTTTTTCTGAAGAGGTTGTCATGAAGAAAAGGGAAGCTAGCTAACATTTTTAATTTTGGCACTGTCAAAACCGTTTTCTTAAGCATTTTAAACAAAAGTTTGTCTGGGAAGCAGTTATTTTTAAGATATTGGGAAAGAAAGTTAATTTCTTCATTAAAAGTAAACCAATTAGAGGTATGGGTGAAGGCCCTGTGTAGGAGAGTTGAGATAGTATTAAGTTTAAAATTATAAAAACAAGAACTATAAAAGTTGATACCTAACCCAGTAAAAGTCTTTTTTTAAAAACCCCGTGTAGAAGCCTTCCTCGTTCCTGGACACTAGAACATCCAGAAAGGGAAGCTTGTTATTTTCTTCTTCATCAAGTGTAAATCTGATATTAGGGTGTAGGGCATTGACAAATTCTAAGAATTGTTCCCCATTAAACTTGTTTCGGAATAAGGCGAAAGTGTCATCAACGTATCTACGATAAAACTGAGGCAAGAAGCTAAGGGGGCAATCATCAGACATACGTTCCCCCAAAGAGCACATAAAAATATCAGGAACCACTCTAAATCATGTAAAACATATATTAATGATAAGGATTTTAACACAAAACGAAAACGACCTAACAACCTTGGAATCCATTATGATAAAAAAGATAGTTCCGTCCCTAAATGCGCAATCCTCCTCTGTTCAGTTGTTCATCGCCTAGAGTGCTTGTTTATATTTTCTAAAAATTCTCTCAGTCGCTGCCCGTCCTTTGCGAGGATAAGGTACAGAATAGCCTTACTGTTTTAGTATATTTATTTATTTTTTATTTTTTTTTACAATTTTTTTTTTTACTCATATCATAATTTTTGTATGCTTTTTCTGTAATTTTTTAAATTATTTTTAATGTAACTGTACTGTACATAATTTTATGTTTTTCTGTTTCAAGAGATTCATAAATTTTTAAATGTTCTACATTCTGATGTTGATGTTCATTGAATTTTTAAATATTGCGTAATTTTTATGAATTATGCAGTGCGTAGTTTTAATGTTCGTGTGTTTATCTTTAATTATAGCCTTGAGAATGCGACTATGAGTCGTGAAACGTCGGCGAAATAAATGTACCTGAGTACGATGCCTTTCCTTATGGTTCCCCTGATGAAATGTACCTAGAGCTGCAGCTCCGTCTTCTAAGGATATATACATATATATATATATATATATATATATATATATATATATATATATATATATATATATATATATATATATATATATATAATATATATATATATATATATATTAAAGAAGATCAAGGGCAGGAACACGAAGAGATTCACATTATCCTTTAATCCTACGTTTCGTGACAACATCGCCACATCTTCAGGGATTTTTCTACAAAATAAAGTATAAAATGTTAACATAAAATAAGAGCTGATCACAAGATCCAATAGTTGAAAAGTAAAAACAGTTTAATGGTAAAAATTACAACTCTATACTTAAATTACATGCACACTTGATTAAAACAGACCAGAAATACCAAACAACTTACAAATGATGAGAAGAATATTTAAAAATTAAAGCTAAATTACACAAAGATAAAAGTAATAACAAATATCATAAAAAGTAAAAGTCATATATTCACAAAACCACAGCCAAAAACAGCTCAACACCCAACCAACCTTTCAGCATCAAAGATAAAAACACACTAAAAGTAAACAACGTCAAGAGGCACAAGGAATGACAGAATAATCAGGCTAAAAAAACAATGGGACAGCAGAGGAATGGTTGTTTAAAGTTGGAACTCGTAGTTTGATGTTCAGAGTATCCAAAATCAACAGTTCGTTGGGTTCCCTTGTTTGGCCAATAATTTTAAAATCTTCGTAATTGACTGTAGCTTTACATTTAAAAGTATGCTTCCTTATATAAGATGTTTCAGGGTTAGATAATTTACACCCAGTTCTGTAACTAACGCCCCGATGGGAATCGGCCCTGACCCTGAGAAGACGTCGGGTAGATCCAACATATTTTCCCAGATTACATCTGGGACAAGTGTATTCATAAACGACACCCGACGTCATCAAAGGGCAGAGCCGATCTTTAAACATGAAGAGCGAGCCAATGGTCTTGGGATTTTTAGGTATAAGTTTTAGATTTACGGCTCCAAAATATCTGTGCACAATCTTGGTAAACTCGTTACGAAAATTATCATTTAACAGATACGGGAAACTGGCATAAAGAGGGAGCTTGGGGACCTTAAAACTAATAGGCTGTTCAGAAACCCTTTTATTGAGTAATTTATTTAAAATTCTATAAAAGATCTTAGAAGGAAAGCAATTATTAGAGAAGTACTGGAGGAGAAAAGTAATTTCATTGTGGAAGAGAGACCAGGTAGAGGTAAGAGACAGAGCACGATAAAGTAAGGTATATATCGAGTTGAGTTTGAAATTGAGAAAACAGAAACTATAGAAGTTGGAACCGAGCCCGGTAAATGTTTTCTTTCTGAAAATTGAGGTACTAAAACTTTCATTTTCCTTGGAGACCAAAATATCTAGGAAGCCTTCCTAGATACTGCAAATAGATGCAATACACGAGTCGCAAAATTATAGTGTAGATTTATTTTATTGATATACATATAAAATTCAAATACAAATTAATCTTTGTAATAACTACTGTTTGACTCGAATGATGACATTTATTTACTTACTTTCACTGTATTTTTATATAATAATTTTCAATAAAAAGTAATATACTCCAGGTGACTTATAATAAATGTATAAGTAAATCGTTTTCATTCAGAACATTGACCTAATAAAAGACAATGTTAATTTATAAAAGTCAAAAATGATGCAACGTTCCTTGGACGTAATGCCACATTGACAAAATAATAAAAAAAAAGCCATCTGAGTATACGAAAAAGAACAGCACAGAATATAAAGAAATATTTTACGATATCTTCACATTTCTGAGGTTCCCGTTTCCACATGATTCTGAGAAAAAGGAATTTAAAAGAGAATAAAATAAAATTTTGGCAGTGAAGACAAAAGGAAATATTCTCAGAAGAACTTCTTCCTTTTTTATTTGGTGCCTTCCACCATCAAAGACCTAAAATGACCTCATGGCCTCCTATCAACCTTACAGCCGTTGCCTTCTTTATAGGGATCTCGGTATCCTACACATTTGGTTTATTCAGAGGACTCTGGTTGGACGTCATGGGTAACCAAATGCAGGAATTGACTGTGTCCTTAAAGAGAAGATACAAAAACAAGGCAAGGAAACCTTAATCAATGATAAATAAAAAAATAATATATATAATATCATACCAATTTTGGTATTCAATATAACTCCCCAAATTTCCAAGGCATTAATCGGTTTTATTTTGTCCTTTTCATTTTCATTTTAAATCCACACTCTTCAATACTTTTATCGCTCATTGCCATCCTCCATTTCTTCTGCAAGGTTCCTGAAATGAATGTTTAATCTATTAAAATTTATTTACCAGATGAAGTGGCAGTGTTTATTTTTACAGAGTAAATTACAAAGAATAAAAAGCCTCTCCTCTCTTCTTAAGCCTCTCCTCTCTTCTTAACCAACGCATGAGGAAAGGCAACGGATTTTCTCACAATCGCAGATAAAGCAAATGAAAGACAACTGAAAAAGAATATGTACAGTATTAAAGGAATGTAAGGCAAGAGGAAGTAAGTCTAAACCTGATCAAAAGATAAGGGGACCGTCCGCTATGGCGGATGACATGTCAACTTGAAAAATAAAAAATCGAGTTATTATTTGTATCTATGCAGAAACATGCCGTGCATGCTTTCCAGAAGTTTCAGCCAATTATTTTTACAAATAATGAAGATATAGCGGTTTTTAAATGATGACGTCATCGTAACTGCGTCGTCTGTATGACTGAGTTTGACAGGATCGTTTTTGCTTGTTTATTTTTGCATATATACAGCGATTTTTTCTGATTTTTTTCGAAATTCTCATACATCTGCTAGCAATGAAAGGTAGTGTGAGAGGCGAGCGGCTCACAGCGGTTATTTATAGGCGAGACTCAGAGAATGACTCAGTTACTCTATTTACGTTGTTTTTATAACTTCTTAGTGAACTTATAGCAATGGCGAAGTTACCTAAGATCAAGAAGGCTACTCAGCAACTAAGGCTAGCAAAATCAGCGAAGGCCAGGAGTGTGCTGAAAGAAAAACTCAAAAATTCATTGTTATCAGCTCCCTCATTGTCTCATGTCACTTATAGTAATTATAATAATGTTGTTTTGACTTTTATAAGAAAAAAGCGAAAATTTACATGGCAAATCTTTGGGAGCTAAAACTCAAAAACATACTTATTCGCATGTTGGTAGCTATTACTCGGTTATTTATTATCCAATTTTAGAGAGAAAGATATCATTGGAAAGAGGAATAAAAATCCCACAATTCCTTGAGAGGCAATTATTTCTTTCTTTCTTTTTTTTACGATTTTTTTGAGTGTTTACAAAAAAAAATTCATAAAAAAAATAAAAATTCTGTTCACACAGGATTATTCCGTATATAAAGTAGTTTTTATGGTATGATTTTCAATTCAACTGATGTCATATTAGCGGAGAAATCGCTACCTAATTTTTTTTTTTAATTATAATTTTTGCTAATAAAACTAAAAGTTTTTGCTCAAATGACTTGAAATTTTTGTATGATGAAGGTATTATATATATCTAAAACATATATGGAAATTATGTATTTTGTATAATAAAAAAAATACACAACATAGCGGACGGTCGCCTATTAAGATTTATTTACCAGATGAAGTGGCAGTGTTTATTTTTACCGAGTAAATTACAAAGAATAAAAAGTCTCTCCTCTCTTCTTAACCAACGCGTGAGGAAAAGCAACGGATTTTCTCACAATCTCAGATAAAGCAAATAAAAGACAACTGAAAAAGAATATGTACAATATTAAAGGAATGTAAGGCAAGAGGAAGTAAGTCTAAACCTTATCAAAAGATAAGGATACCTTTTGGAATCAGGGGAAACCCCGGCAGAGGAGAATTTCAATCCTTCGTGACATTAATCAAAGCAAGAGAAGACAATTCCTTTCAGTATTTCATTATTATTAGGAGAGTGAGAGGCAATATTAGTTTTCCATCAAATGAACATCGACCCAAGCGATGGAAGGAGAGACGGTATTCATTTAGGTCAGAGGAGCCGCGGATTCAGGATTATTTGATTCGATTATCTTTAATTTCTCTTCTGGTTTTATTAAGAAATCTTCTTAAGGTAGGAAATCTTACCTCAATTACTTTTGCCTTCTTTTTTAGGCCTAAACCTCAATTCCGCCTTACGACGTTAGACAGGATTCACATAACATAGATTTGACGAAATCCCAAAGACTTAAGCTTATTTTAAAACAATAAAGTAAAAAAAAAAAATCCTGAGTTTGATTATTTTCTGTAATATAAATATATTTACTCATATTTCTGAATCAAACAGTCTTTTGAAATTGAAAAGAAGTTCAGCTCAACATTTGCAATGTTGTAGGAAGACGAGCAAACGGAAAAATATAATAGTAATAATTAGCGTTATAGTGCAAGGTTAGTTTTTTCCCAAATTCAGCAAAAGTGTTAACACGTAAACAATAAATAACTATTTTGGGAATCTCGAATGTTTTTATAGCTTTACAACAATTGAAACACTAGTTTTTAGGGGTGTGTATCATTAAACCTAGGTGATCCAACCTCCATCTTACTCGAAGTGCGTGCTAAAATCTACGGTCAAATAGAGCGTTCTTTCCCCAATGAAAATGAAAATAAATACGATATTTTTTATTAGAAATAATTTTTCTGCACTGTTTAACATGCACATTATTTTTTTTACATTTTAATTTCTAAAAAATAAACCATAAATATCGAATCCTAAAATTCCTGTATCTCTAACTGAACGCGAAACACCCTTTTCAGACCTTTTAGGCTTCCCTAATCCCCTCACAAACAAGAACAACGACAAAAAAGTAGTTTGTAGGCTTACTCTCAGAGTAAGGGATAAGTGAATAAAATTCCTTTCCTTCCAGGAATCAATATAATTACGCTAGTCATTAGTAGCCTACAGGTCGTAGATGACTAATAGCATAAGGACTGCATCTTTTCCCAATTGAGAGAGTTCCAACCCTGATATAAAGTTATTATAATCTTTGTGTTTCAATCCGTGCCATTTGGATTAGCACATTAACACGCTGTTCATTATGTTCCTACACAAGATACAAAAGATCTGGATCTAATTCCACTGGAACTTGAGCCATTAACTCAAGAGGGCATTCGCTCAGATAAAAGATTCTGGAGAGAGAGAGAGAGAGAGAGAGAGAGAGAGAGAGAGAGAGAGAGAGAGAGAGAGAGATGCTCAAGTCAGGCTAAAGAGGCTTCGAAAACGAATTCAGTTAAGATAAAACTTGAAAATTGTTTCTCCTGGGACGTTAATTTCATCCAAGAAAGGATTAATTATTGTCGGCAAAAAAGAGATCGCTCTTTTTCGATCGATTCTAGTTTGTTATTGCGAGATCATTTTTTAGTCTATCGAGGCTACTGTTGTTTTGTCACAGATATCAAATAAAATTCCTGTTAATTATTGCTCTACTCTTTTCAGTTAGGTTCTCTCCCCTCTGCTCTTTCATTGCTTCATGGCTGCGACTTAATGATCTTCGTAACTTACCTGTACAATTCTGCACTGTACATCGCGTTCTTCACTAAGTACATTTGCCTGTTTACGAGACTTGCAAAAGAAAAATTGGGGAAATAACACCTTTGTGTAGACGTCACTCTGAAAATGATAGTGCACTCACTTGGTGTCGTTTATTTTTATTATCAGAGCATCCTCCGCATGTCATATACTGAACATAAACCCCACAGTAAACCTTATTCCGGGATATATGACAACACTTCGTTACTAAGAGGAAAGAAGCGCAATGTTCGAATACACTTGTCATTACATTTGTTTTCCGAAATATAAAATGCTCCAAAATTTATGAAAACTTTGAAATAACAATATAATTACCAACTGAATCTTGCGAATGCTTAATGATGTCAAATACAAAAATAACTAAAGTAATAAGGAAAGAAACAACAATTTCTGACAATTTTATAAGAAAAAAGTAATACAACCTTTTCTTGCAAATATACATCACGTCAAAATGAAGGGAAACTTTTTGTTGACAGTTCATTAAATGAGGTTGAAATAATGCACCACTCTCACATTACTAGCAAAACAAAGACGATATGCTGTACTCAACACATTTTAAACGCCATTTTAAACTTCGAGGGTAAAGACATTTTCTTTGAAGATCTCAACTTGTGAGAGAGAGAAAAGAAAGAGGTGCTTTACAACAATTTTAAATTAGCGGAAAGTGTAGACTTTTCTATCCGGGATTTGTGCTCTAATATCCACTCCAAACGTAGTCCTTGTT
This sequence comes from Macrobrachium nipponense, assembly GCF_015104395.2. Taxonomy (NCBI): domain Eukaryota; kingdom Metazoa; phylum Arthropoda; class Malacostraca; order Decapoda; family Palaemonidae; genus Macrobrachium; species Macrobrachium nipponense. Next base: position 56,102,498 of record NC_087214.1, on the reverse strand, counting down.
ATTACAGTTTCCAACACAAAGGAACTGTTTATAAATAATTAGAGCCTCAGAAGGAAAAGTACAATTTCTTTCTCACACACGCACACAAACACATTTGTGCACCCACCCACACACACACACACATTTTTACGCGCACACACGCGCGCTCACAATAAAACAGAAACAGCCACAGGAAACGTACAAAGTGAACGCAAAGCAATGGTGAGATTCTTCGCCTGTCTGTCTGTCTGTCTGTCTGTCCTATTTATTCACCTCAAGCATGGATTATAGCACTCTCGGTGGAAACAAGGTTTATCATCTTTTAAGGAGAAAATTGTTTTAAGCTTGGCGTTATTTCCATAATTAGTTTTTTTAATCAGAAGCTGTTCAACGAAGAAATGGAACACCTAATTCCTCATTTCAAGGTCGTGTGTGAGTGC
>NC_087214.1:56094579-56097079 GCF_015104395.2 Macrobrachium nipponense | reverse complement strand
ACAATAATTGATATCGTTATCATCAGTCAAAACGAATTAAGATCTTAAACAAAAGAGAATAAAAAGAATAAAATGAGAAACATTTCAGTTTTTATATCTGACGGTAAATTATTCTTTTCAGGCCAAGACAATTTATCATCTGAAATATTTCCAATGCTGCTAAAAAGATTTTTTTTGTCTGGAAGAGCTTGAAATATATCTATCACATATAAAGATATGTATTACCCCCCCCCCCCTTTGCTTTCAAAGCTAACCTGCTCAAGTTTCAGAAAAGGAATTATATTCGCTCCAAGTAGATTATTATTCCGTAATCGGATCACCTATGAGCCTCGTCTAGACTCTCAAAGTCGGGAGGAGAAAAAAGCTGCTAAAACACTACTGTCTGATTTCTGTGTCACTTCGAATCAGTTCAGTTCAATTTTCCGACAACGAAACGGATGAAATATTTTTACATTTAAGTCTGAATGGTACTATAAATTTTATTTTTATCTTTTTTTTTAACAGACTCTTGACTGCTCTTGTTTCTTCCAGAAATCCTCTCGACCTCGATCCGTTTATCAGAGAATGAATTTTAATTCTGGTATACGGAAAAGACTGCTGATTTCCACTCAATTATTTTTCAATAGAATTAATTTTCTGAATGGAAACGTGAAATCTTACTCATCTTGTATACGCGAAGTCGTAGGACTTTTTTTTTCGCTGATTAGAAATAAAATTAATTTTCTACGAATCCATCTTTTTCATTACATATTTTAAAATCCAGATGTCCAAACACTAGTTTTGTTTTTCGTATTTCTAATTTTGAGCAGAACGGAGTCCTGAGCAACAAGGGTCACTTGCGTGAAAGAAGAAATAATAATAATAAAAAAAAAAATTGCAGAAAACGCATTAAAAATGTTCAGTGTAAAATGCCATAGTTTCTTTATTTTCTGAGGCAGCGAGTTAATGATCTTTTAAAGATGATCCCTAAGAGCTGAAGATTACGTTCCGAATTTTTTTTATTATAAAAAGAAAATGAAAGAATCCCAAGGGGGGTCGACTTCAACTGTCGGCGAGTTGTAAGTTTCCCGAATTTGAATGAATTTCAAAAGTGTTTTGCATTTTCGTGCAAGATATAAAAAACTAGAGAGTTATTAGGAAACGGGACAACTTCAAGAAATGAAAAATAATGAGAATGAAATGATCTCCACGACTCATGCAAACCCTTAGAACTAACTACCTACGAAATGGAAATGGAAAGTGGATATGCAAACGCCAAACCGGCCTACATGAGAACAGTGTTGGGTATTTAGTGCGTGATAAGTGAACATGAGTGGAAAAAATGGAAAATGAATAGATCAACAGTGAAGAAAAAGCGTATATATGAACAATTCATAAATATTCTTCAATGCATATTAACAGAATGGAGACTTTTTCAGTGCAAGTCAAGAAAAATGTTAATTTCGATCAAATTTGTCATAAAAAATTATAATAATGTAACGAAAACCAGTCTCATTTGATAAAAGAAAAACAACTAAGAAAACTGTAGCATTAGGATTCCCTAAAAGGAACAAACTGCAATACAAACACGGAAAACAAAAGGTTCCTAGACATAAACAGTACAGAGTAACAACCTAATAAACATGAATAACTCCCCAAAATGTTATATTAATAAAAAAATAATAGTATATTAATACTCACCAAAACCGAGACGGCGAAGAAAATCCTGAAAACGAAAACTTTTTATCCTGCAGAATTTGAAACTTTGACGGTTGCGTAAATGAAATTGAATGCGGCCAACACCAGACGATTCAAGGAAAGCGACAAATATTCCAAAATGCCACCTAAGGCCCTGAAGCCCTCCATCTACACTGAAAAAAAAAAAAAAAAAAAAAAACTTTTGGCTAACACACCACCAAAAAAAGAAAAAGAAAACTAAATGGATTTCTAAATTTAGTGTAGCAGAGTCACGAGATTTCAATCCGGTGAGTAGGAAATAGGAAAATTATTACGAATGATGCAATGGTAACAAAATGCAGAGACAAACCCTTCCTTTGAATCTACCTTTTTTCAACATTACAACAATAATGTAATTGAAAAAATGTTGCTTAGCACCACCTGTATAGGTAAATATCTCGTCCAAGAATATAATAAATTAATAATCAATTAGGTAAATTGATAAATAAGTAGGTAAATAAATAAATAAATAAATAACACAAGGCCTGAACAAATGCTTTCGTATAATCTTTCTTAATGCTTTAAAAGTGTTCAAGAGTCACGAGGCTTCCGTCTCTCCACCAGTTGACCATCATGGAAGTTTTCGTGGTAAAACCAACAAGTTTTCGAAAACTGCGAAGATTTATTTCGTGACTTAATATTTGTGAAGGACTCAGCAGGAAGGATGATGGAATATTCGTTCTTAGATGCAGGACGAAGAAGTCCAAGAATTATCTCCCCAAGATGATAAAAGGTCAACATCGAACTTTGAAACTAGAAAAACCACAAATCCGAGAACAAATAT
>NC_087214.1:56072079-56089579 GCF_015104395.2 Macrobrachium nipponense | reverse complement strand
AGATTAACAATTCATCACCGCACCCTTTTCAAGATATATATATATAATATATATATATATATATATATATATATATATATATATATATATATATATATATATATATATATATATATATATATAATGTGATCTTTAAATTCGAGTGTCTCGATTGTGTTTATGGCTTCTCTCCCGGCCATATTAAGCCCAGTTTTGTTTCCCGGGATTTTGACTTTCATATCTTTTGTGTAACAGTATTACATTCAATAGTGTCTTGAAAAAAAAGGCCAAGGAAGAGAGAGTTCAAGATTCAAGAAGAGCTGCAGTTCAACTACAACCAAGTGCTTAGTTTCTGACGACATTATTACAACATGAAAATAAAAGTATATCGTTAAAGAAATGCGTCATAAAATAAAACTAGTATCCTTTGCATTAAATAGATTATTCATTATATATTACAATTTAGAATTTTTATCTCATAAACAAATAATGTTCTAATTGTATCCAAAGCGTTTATAGCTCTCAGAGATTATAAGAGAGAGAGAGAGAGAGAGAGAGAGAGAGAGAGAGAGAGAGAGAGAGAGAGAGAGGGAGAGAGAGAGAGAGAGCGAGAGCGCTGTAGTGACTTGTGAGCGAATATGGTGAAGAACTGACGCTGAAAGTGGACTCAGAACTAGGTGGAATAGCTTAGCAGACATTTTGCAGCGATTTCTTGGAATAAAAAGCACCTTTGCTTGAGCTATGATTGACTGTGATATCGAAATGAACATTACAAACAGTAAATTTGTCATTTTGAATCAGTTTGTAAAGCACTCCAACCTGTGAAAATAGGGAAAGTATAATGGTTAAGAAGCAGAGGTACAACTCTTCTTAGTTCTGAGGGCATAATTTCATTTATATTGAATTGAATGAACTGGATGAGCAGATTTCTCTATTTTCAAAGAAGCTAATGTGTTTCATACTCAGAAGACTAAATGAGAAAAGTACAGCATTTGTAGGCCTTATGAAATATTTGCAATATGGAAAACCGAGTGATAATTTTACTATTGCTGAAGGACTAACAATTTCACTTCGATCAAAGTCTACCCTCATGGAAGCAGATAAAAAAATACTATCAGCAATGTTTCCAGAAACTGCAGTCAGCACAGACACCGAGGAGGAACTATAGTACAACCATCCTCTGGTCAGATGTCTGATGTCTGTAGACGCAAAAATGACACTAACCGACAAACTTCAGGCAGCAAGAGAACAGACTCAAGGTACAAATAGGAGGAAATGTGATTTCTGACATCTTGGGAAGGAATTCAGTTTATTTGAGGCAACGGGAGAGACGACATACAATTTGGAGAAGATATTTCAGGCCCTCCACTCTGTGCCACCAATTTCAGTTGGTGATGAAAGGACATTCTCAGCTGCTGGGCTTTTCATTACCAAACTGAGAACAATGCTGACAGACAAGTATTGGCTGCTTACGCTTCCTGAAAATTAATTTCATGAATAAAAAAGCCTGAATTCACAAAAGGATAAGACGATTGTAAGGCCCATTTTTTATCATCGTAGTGCTAAGAACTATTATCTACTATTCCCTTTAAATTATGATGAGCTTGGCTGGACAAGATCCTTTTATTCTTTCAGGTCTTCCATTTCCACAAAGAATGTGCTAATGTTACTCATGTTTCGAACAATGAAGAGACTTTGTCACGCTGCTTATCATTTTACTCCCTACTAAGTTAGAAAAATCATATAATTCATATCAATCTCTATTCAGACTTCGAGTTTCAAAAATGATAAAGTACCAGTATACCATACGAAATTTAACAAGAACCAGAAGACCATGATTTTCATAGGTATTTGTTATGATGCCTAAAACTGGAGAGCCAGGATTTCCCTGGAAAACTTGCCCAGAAATCACAGGATACTGAAAGCCCCCTAAAACAAGAAACCCTAATTGCGGTCCGAGCAAGACCGATAACGCAGAAAATATGGAAAATAAATTCATGCCAGTTTAATAAGGGGGAACTTACGATTAAACATGACATACAAAAGAATGTCCCAGCTTCTAAGCGGTTTGAACCGGCATTTAAGATGCTTTAAGCTACAAATACACAGCTGTACTAACCGCCATAGAGTATACAAATGCAATGCTACAAAGTCAAGTGACAGCTGTTTACCGTTTTGCTATTGGACTCTAACAGACTTTTTCCTCCAAGTGGGAGAGAGAAAAAAGTTGCTCTGCCATGGAATGTGCAGAGGTTTGTGTACTTTTGACTCGAAGCACCTTGCATGCGAGTTCAAACAGCGTGAGGGCTGAAATTAATTCTCTCACTCAATTTATAGACACATTAACATTCATTGACATAATATGAAAAACGTTATTTTAAAAAGGTGACTTGCACTGTGGTATGAACGTATGCTTGAGGCTTTCAACATCAAAACAAATAAGCGATGATGACTTCTGAGCTGGAGAAAAAAGCTCTGTCGTGGCACGATAGGTAATTGCCATGCGCTTGTGACACTAAGCATCTTGGAGTGATTCTTAACTAACTGAAGGCTCAGACGTATCCTTTCATTTCCCTGTCTGGAACATCAACTTCATAGAGAGTAAACTGATCCATTGGATGCTCTGTGAACACAGGATTCATAGTTTCTGAGAAAAGCTTAATAAGAAGAGACTCGTAATGAAGAGACAAGATATTGCACCTGACACTAGGGATGGTTCCCAGATACTGAGGAAGACCAGACAACTCAAGGACGCAACTTCAGTCAGAAGATGAACAGGCAGTCCCAGATCTGCTCTATCTTACAAGGCAATTTGCTGATTGAAACATTTCTGTCAATATTATATGGTAAGATGGCGCTCCAATTTCTAGAGTTTGGGGAAGCATGAACTGCAGATAAGTGAAAGGCAAATTTTGCCGAATATTACTGTGTTCATGTTTTCCAGAACATTGATTTTTAACAGAACCTCTATTTTCATCAACAGATGGTGGGAAACATTCTTTAACTATCTTTTGAAAAACGAAAATCTATCAAACTTATAAATTTTCTGTACAATAAAATGATAGAGTTTGGTCGAGCACCAAAAGCATGATTTCAATCATGATACTATTTTATTGAGCGAGATCCCAAAACGCATCATAAAAGTAGACGTTCATTGTGACATGAGTTTATTCTAAGAAGACAGCAGCTTGAATATTTCTTCTTTGCACGGGTCATCAAGGAGAACATTCCGAAGGAAATGATTGCCCCAGACATCCATCGGGCGTCGATAAGGTCAAGGAAATGAAGGCAGACTTTCTCGTTCCGCCTTCCACTCTGACCTCTGATACCCCTCAACTTTCAAGGATCCTTTCCTCTGGGCTGCGGATGCCACATCTAAATGGGGCAGTGAGTGGAAATTCGCAAATGCAAACATTGTCTTTGAATATCAGGTAACTGGGTAAATAGTCGCTGAAAGAGTTAGTGTTAGCTATAAATGCTTACGGAAACGTTCAGTATAAAGAAGTATGCAGAGTAAAGTATACTTAGATGAAAACACATAGGAACACAGTATACAAAGTACATTATACATAGGTGGAAGCAAATTACATTACAAATAGGCAAAAGCATGGTATACCAAGTAAAATAAACATGGGTACAAACAAAATAGAACATTCTTAGGAAGAAACACCTCGTAGTAGCAGAGGAGTTGGGTCACTACTGAAGTCCGAAAGATTCTCAAGACCTGTGAGAGAACTGCTGTGTTACTTCGAGGACTGGAAGGCTGGCATGAGTAATGATGAGTGTAAGGATAGGACCATAACATAAATGAAAGAAGTTGTTCAACAAGAAAGTAAAAGGGGAATATGTTGGAAGCAACGAGAACGCAGGAATTAAACTTAGGAAGAACTCTAGGGTGAAAATTGGAGCTACGGCGATTATAATGAAATAATCAGAGTAAAGAAATCAGAAGTGTCAAAGACAAAATTGTATTCGAAATAATATCAGCATGAACATGCTGATATCCTTCCCACTCAGATTATTTCCCAGGTCACAAAACCAGTTCTATTTTTTTTACGAATATGCAAAGAAAACAGACAAATTCATTTTTGAAAATTCCACATATTTATTCTTTAATGATCTGTGTTTCTACCACCAAACGGAATTCATATATCGACAGGCATATTTTCGGCGATTTATTACCGTTAGTGGATTGACTCCCTTTATTCTCATTTCCATAGTTGAGTGTGTGTGTGTGTGTGTGTGGTTTTCCTTTTTATCAAGTTTCTTTCCTATGGAAAGAGCGAGTTGGAGAGGCTGGGCAGCAAGACAGAGGTATCAAGAACATAAAGGAATGAACTCAGGGATGTAATAGTTAAAGAGGTTGGACAGGAAGATTGAAGACAGGAAGCGGGATTGGTCCAAATGGAGGTAAAGCAGAATAGAATAGAATAGCTCCGTAGTGGGGTAGTGCCGTCAGTGCTCCTCATGTAATACAATGTAGACATTATTTAAGGTTCTTTGCAGCGTTCCTTCGGCCCGTATCTCCAACCCCTTTCATTCCTATTACTGTACCTCTGTTCATAGTCTCTTTCGCCCACCTTACTTTACACCCCCTACTGTTACACCTTTTCTTTCACACCTTTCACTGTCAATTTTCGTTTCAGCGCTGAATGTCCTCACAGGTCCCAGTGCTTGGCCTTTGACCTAAATTCAGACAGCTAGATGGAAGAAATGAAGCGGGATTGGTCAGAATGGAGGTGAAGCAGAGGGCTAGAAAGTGGACCCATCTAGGAGCCGAATGTGCTCTGCAAATACCTTTTTGGTAATGGCTACAGCGCACTACTTGAGGTGAACTGACGGCACCACATGTTAGCATACATTCAGCTCCTTGAACTCCGCGGAAAATGATCTACTCCGGTAAGGTAGAGAACCAAATTCAGGAAAAGGTGAGGAATCCACTCCTGCTCAATTTCAAGATGTTTGCTGACATTCACTCCGAAGCAAATGCAGTAATGCAAGTGATTTGTTCTTTCTCTTTCCATAAATGATTTCATGTTGCACATTGCAGCATAAGTTGTGACTTAATGCTAGGAGAATAATTTTCCTTTATCCTCATTTCCTAAATAAGGTTCTGGAAATAATAAAAGCAGATGGGAATTGGATGACCTCAGTCATTGTTTCATGGATTCAGATTGGCCTCTCTGGAAAGTTATGGCTGACACGCAACTACAAGTAAGAGATCCAGATGTTCTGAGTTGTCTTGTTTCACAATATCGGGAAACCGGAATTTATTTCCTTTGCCCTTAAACTGGAAAACGGTAAGCAATACTTCTATTAATCTTGATGTTTCAGACAGAAGTGGAATAAAAATCCGAAAAAAGGGTTTAAGTTGATATCGATCTTTCTTGTACATACTGTCAGTTGCTTTTTTAAACAGTGATTGCGTCTGGAGAATAACAACGTTAACATCTGAACGAGAACCAGTTTCACTTTCTTCTTTGTTCTTAACGCGTAAAGGACTTGTGAGAATAGAAGTGTAAGAATGATAGTTATTAACTATATATTGATGCCAAGGCTCCGCAAATATATAAGTGAAGTTTCTTATTTTAAAAACTCATAACATATCAAGCTTTAGTTTTGAAAAATTAATGTCATTTTGCTCTTTGAAAATGTTATGCGAAAGAGCAAAATCGTGACTTTCATTCCTGTGATAAACAAGGGAAAACGGAAAGAAGCAGAAACCCCCATAGCATAATCGAGGAGGGAAATACGAGTCTTTGAACTTTGCAATCCAAGGTATTATTTGGATTAGTTAGGCAAATCTGGTCCTCAAATACCGTCTTTAGGCCGTTTGTTTGTGGAGATTTTATCAGACTTGAAATTACTTAAAATTCCAACCACTCGGCAGCCATGACGCAGAAAATCATCATTTCATAACAAAAAAAAGTTCGCTTTACTCTCACCTGATATAAAATAACTTATCAGTACAATATTTAATCACGGGAATGGTATGAGTGTAGTGCTAGGCCTTGTATAACGAGGCGCACTTTGAGGTTATTAAAACCTGCGATGTTATACGCAAGTATCGTGTTGTATACTTCCCATCCTCGTCGGAGACTGCGACGATAATTTCTAAGTCAGTATCTTTTTTGGGTATAAAGGCGGAGATGTTTCAAACTCATGATGGTAACAGTAACAATATATTTGCGAAACTACATCTCTTGAGCAGAAGCAAGAAGGTGGTTAAGAGAACCTGATTCTAGGAGAGGAAGTAGAGTTCTGAGTTACAATGCATTTACAAAATTATAAGAAAGCAAAGCTTAGCTCAGCATACTAACATACAGACAGACGAACATGTGACAGGAAGTCACGTAGACGTCTGTGGGTTATAGGTCAATAGGTTCTCAGGCGAAAGCACTGTGACCTGTTTGACACAACAATGGATTTGATTATCACAGGCAAATGCAAACCAGGGCGTCGCTGGTTCAACACGCCAAGGCCTTGCTTGCATTCTGTTTATCAATCTTTATCACACTCCTTGCTATCTCAACAGTGACCCGTTGGGTCATGGGTTTATTTATATATGGAATATATAAATAAAGCTTATTTATATATGGAATATATAAATAAATGTGTTTTTGCATCGTGTATAAACTTAACAGAGCAAAATAATGAATATTTTCATAGCCATCAAATCAATGAAATCTCCAAACGTCTTGCTGTAAAAACTGTAGCTCATTTCAAGGAAGGAAGACTTTTTCATTGATTTATAGACAAATAAATAAATTCCAGAATTATGCAGAGGCCTAGAAAAGAAATAATAAAATTCCTTTATATTCCATTCAAAATCAATAAATCAATTTGGAGACTCATAAAATTATTTGTAATTAAAACAATATTATGTAATATTCCTATCTACCAGAGGCTGTGAATTGAGCATAGTTTTAATCAGGTACCTGCCGATATCACGACCTTTGGAAGTCCTTAACAATAGTGAAATATCACTTCGCAAAATATAAAAATATACGATTTAGATACCAAACGAATTTTGAAATAATAATTAAATCCTGCCAGCCAGGAGTATCTGCGTCGCTGGTACAGACTTATATTGGTAAAAAAAAGGGGGTGGGGGGGATACCAAAATTTATGTTTGACTTGTCGGGAACAAATAATGAATATTGGTGCCATAAACTTCTAATGGGGATTTGCTTCAAACACACGTTTGTTTAAAACAAGTCATATTTTGGTTTGTGCTTCCGCAGAGAATTCAAAAGGTATGAAAAAAAGTTTATGATTCTGATGTGAATCGTGGGTAACTTTTTAATTCAGATTCATGAAGAACATTTGGGCGTATTTATCTTTACAATGCAATTTAGGACTAAAACAGAGAGAGAGAGAAAGAGAGAGAGAGAGAGAGAGAGAGAGAGAGAGAGAGAGAGAGAGAGAGAGAGACCACATTTATCTGGAAAGTAGAATAGCAAGCTCGTTACAGTTTGTGTTTATACAGGCGTGTGCAGGAGTGTGTGCTTATGAGTGTTACAGTGTTAAAACATCGGCAGACAAGATAATGAAGAGCTAAGCATTCTAATGACTCCTTTCTTATTTACATACATACATACATACATACATACTTTTACACACACATATATATATATTATTATATATATATATATATATACATATATATATATATATATATATATATATATATATATATATATATATGTGAAGGAATGGTTGGAGAGGAATATATGATGTTAAAATTATTAATTTTTAGACTAGATGAAAAATATGGTATGAAACTTGATAAAAAAGAAGCATGCTCCCAATGTAAATGGCGACATTTTACGTGAACTTTTAAGAAGGATAATGATAAAAGTATTTGCTAAATAAGACCTACTTTCTGCTCAATTGAGAATAAAATTTATTAAAGGCTACAAACGCAACAAACCGGAAATTGCCCATTGCAGGAGGACACAGCCGTAAGGCGACAGCAACTTGAAACCAAATTCTTTGCCCGATTCCTGAAGAGAAGTATTCCGGAGGGAAACATCAGCCACAAACGACACTTTAAGGTCGAGTCGGTAATTGAGAGAGAGAAGAACATCCTCTCGTTAATCCTCTCTTGGATTCGCTGTCAGGGTTAGGTAGAAATGGCAGGTGAATGGAAAAACAAAACTAATGACTGGAAAAAAACTAGCAATAAAAATGGGTTAGATGAAAGAGCTAGGCAACTGGCTAAACAAACAAAAACAATGAAAAATGAAAAAATAAATAACTTAGAATACAACCAACAAACCTGTTTAAGTTCATGTTAACACAAGAATTTGAAAGTTATTGAAGGAAAATGGATGCAATGTGGTACAGAATTTCATAAGAGGAGAACTGAGCTTTTACTTTGAGAATTGAAAGACGGGAACCTGCTTTGCAACACTGAGTAATGGAAGAGTTAGATTACATCTGAGTTTAAAACTGCATTGAATTATTTGTTCCCAAACAATCACTGAAACCGAACAGAGAAGAAATATCCCACAAATCTCATGTGCTTTCTAATAATGGAACGAAATATGATTATGATAATTACTAATGAAACTAATTGTGAGTATGATAAGTCTCTCAGATGTGCCTTGATTTTTTGTAGTTTCACATTATGAAAATTTGTCTATTTACGTCAGTCATCAATTCAGCTTTAACAAAATCTCAACTTCTTCGCAATACATACGCTATAAGTTACCTAATATCATATTGAAGGGGAAAAATCAAGAAAAAATACACCGACTTTGAAAAACCTTACTGAAAAATGAAGTCTGGCGGGAAAGCTTTCACTGCAAATACAAAATTCATCATTTTCATTCGAGAGATGATGAAGTATTTCTCATGACCAATATTGACGAAAACCTTCTGACAGAACGGCATAGTTTTTATTAACAAATACACTCAATAAATTAAATAGTACAGTTATTTATTTCTAAAGTTACTAAATGATAAAAGACTCACGTTTAAGGTGTCAGCAATGCAGTAATTTCAAAATAATAACAACAATAAACAAAAAGGCAAAGTGACAAGGACTGAATTGATAAAGCTACCAGATGGGTATAGCATCAAACACACAGATGAGACAGGATACAAATGCCTGGGAATAATGGAAGGAGATGATACAAAACACCAAGAGATGAAGGACACCATCACGAAAGAATATAGACAGACCTGAGGCGATACTCAATTCAAAACTCAGATACAGCACAGGAGTAGTGGAGCAGACGAAGGCTGAACTCCGCAGCATACACTAGAACTAGGAAACACGTAACAATGCACAAAGCACTACACCCAAGATCAAATATACATAACACGAGAAGAAGGAGGGAGAGGACTACCAACCATAGAGGACTGCATCAACATGAAGAGCCGAGCACTGGGACAACTTCTGAAAAAAATTGGAAACGAGTGGCTCTGGAGTACATGGGAAGAAGGACTGATAAAAGTAGACGAAGACCCAGAAATATACAGACAGGAGAATGACAAAATGAACGGAGGAATGGCACAGCAAACAAATGTACGGACAATACATGAAACAGACTAAAGCACTGGACAGCGTTGAAGATGAAACATGGCAATGGCTACAGAGGGGAGAGCTCATGAAGGAAACAGAAGGAATGATAACAGCGGCACAAGATCAGGCCCTAAGAACTAGATATGTCCAAAGAACGATAGATGAGAAAAACATCTCACCCCTATGCAGGAAGTACAATATGAAAAACGAGACCATAAACCACATAGCAAGCGAATGTCCGGCACTTGCACAGAACCAGTACAAAAAGAAGCATGATTCAATCAAAATAGTTACCTGTGAGAAACAATTATCAGGTAATTAAAATTTACATCGCAATTAAATCGTTTCTCCAGCACAATAGATACGTACATTTTAAATTTAGAATTAAATATATTGCAGTTCGGATCTTGATGAAGCAATTGCACGAAGGCCATGAACACAATAAAAACTGCTGTACAACGTTCAGGTAGATGTAATCACTTTTCTATAAATATATCTTGTTGAATTTTAACCTCTCTGACTTCAGTGGCTCTACACATTCACTAAAAAGTCTTTTGTACTGGAACGTTCGGATAAAAATCATTCATTTTATGCAGAGAAAACTTCGAGGGCGGATTTACAACGATTAAGATATGTAATTTGTAATATGACTTTTGAAATACTTCCTGCTGCACAAAAAGAAAGGAATCGTAAACAGTCCATGCTTATGTTATCATGAAAAACAAGGTCTTCATTTTCCAAATAATTACAGTTCTTCTTTATGGGTACGTGCAGTACTTGCCGAGTCAGCACATACTTATACAGCTTGTTTTTAAAGATCATTTGTGTAACAAAGACGTACATGAAAACTATGCATTACCGTAAACATTCTGTATCTACCTACTCCTGCTGATTAATTTCAGTACGTATTACAGAACTTTCTTTGATGATCACATCGCTCGCTCGCTCGAGAGAGAGAGAGAGAGAGAATTTCCCTATTTCGCAAAAATGCTTACGACATTGCTCTCAATATGTTCTGAATTTGGTTATCTTGAAAGTAGGAAGAAAAAGCAAAGCTTTTTGGAATTACAAGAACATGCCGCGTATCTCTCTCTCTCTCTCTCTCTCTCTCCTCTCTCTCTCTCTCTCTCTCAGTCACCGTTTTTCACGAATTCTTTTTCCGGACCCACCAAGAACAAATTCCATGCAGGTGTGTATATACACGTTTTCTTCTACGCTTTGCTCCCTGAACACAAGCCAAGTAATTTAATTCCTTTCACAGTTTTCCTTCGATTCTAAAGTATTTAGAGGATCATTTTCAACGGATAATCCCTTATTATTATTCAGTGGCGGATTCAAAATGCCCCCATTCCCGGAATTGAAGAGCGGATCGATCTCTCCTGAAGTGGGAAATGTCAGGAAGTGATGATCACCGATTACAAATCTTTCCAGACGTCTGGAACTAATATTAATCCACATCCTTTCACGCGAATGAAATGGGAAAATGAATGATTTAATCACAGATTATCCGGACGATGATTAAACTTGGTTTTATGATTTGTGCGGAAGATTTTGGCAGTGATAAACGGGTCACGTTCAGAAAATGGTGATGTATTCGTTCTCGGTTGGACTCCTCAAACTTTGCTGATAAATTACTGGGATACAAACAGGGTATCAGATGTCATTAGATCTTAAATATTTCTCAGAAACTTCCTAACCGCGCCAGTTGTCTTTGTCATAATGGCCTTTTAGGCTGTGTATCAGTTCGAAAAAGGAGTTTTATCCTCAGGTTCATCCCGTCAAAAGCTTTTACAAACACCTTCAATGAACCTCCGAAAAATAACTTGTTCATGAAAAAACAAAATAATAATTTAAAGTTTAATGAACCCTATCTGAATTAAACGTTTGTTTAAACAAGATTTCCATTAATTCAGCAGACTTTTCAAGTTATGCGAATAAATTTGTGATTAAAAGGTGAATATGATTTGCAAATGTACGATTCTCTTTTTCGTTGAATGCCTTAAAAACCGAAGGCGATTAAGTGATATTTAACGAACCTATTTCCGGGATGATTACGAACACAAGTAATTTATTGATGATTAAAAGCAATAAAATCTACTGTTATCGAATGCATATAGTAGTTAGCACTCTGGAATATCTATTCATTGCTTAGAATTTCTAAAAAATTATATCTATAAATAAATATCTTCTTTCGCGCTTCCTGTAAATTAAAGAAGCAACGGAAACATTAAGGTACAGTGACGTCGGTGACTTTATATACTAAGACTGAAAAATCTGATTCGAAGAAATCAAAACTCACCAACCAGGTAGCAACATTAGAAGGTCCAAGCACAGGGGGAGAGAGAGAGAGAGAGAGAGAGAGAGAGAGAGAGAGAGAGAGAGAGAGAGAGAGAGAGAGAGAGAGAGAGAACATTTGTATTTATGCATCTGGGTCAGCAGCTAATGACGCAGACTTCATTTATGTTAAAAACCAAATGCAAAAACGCGGATTCCAAAGAGCTGATTTTCAGCATAAATTTCGGACAGAAACGTCCGAACTTCCCACCAGCAACAACAATGTCGTAAGCACCTTCTCATCACTCTTTTTTTTCTTTGTGTTACAGTTATTTTTTGCTTTTAATTTCCATCCTTAGAAAAGCCGCCATTCAGGAGCTTCATAGTTTCTTTTCCCGGACTTTCCTAGAATCTAAATTCCATCCGGGTACAAAGTCTCGCTTCCTTTCGCTGCGGATTCAAGGAAAGTGTTTTGTTCAGCTTTCTCCTTTACCTTTTAACCTTTTTCTTATTATTGCAACATTATAGGATACAGAGTTATAAGCCACAACCCACAAATATTAAAGCTTATTAAATTTTCACCTCAATGGGAATTCTTTCAAAAGATTATTTAAAATGACTTTATCACCTTACATGTCCTATGTAAGTATTAGGAATTAGGCGACCATGAAGTGATCTGCGAGCTCTCTCTCTCTCTCTCTCTCTCTCTCTCTCTCTCTCTCTGAGAGCTGCTGCTAGATCCCCAATGGCCCAACTTTTGGAAAGTTCGATCCAGCTGGTCTGACCGAGGAACGTAACAAAAGAGCTTGTGAAGGAGTCGACGTGAACGAGCGATGCTTACTAGAGTTTTAGGCCTGGTTTTATTTCAGTTCTTGCAAGAATTCTATTTTAATGGGAAGTTCTTAATTATTGGCATTCAAAGTCGTCCTTGAGTAGTCTTTATAATTGTGTTGATGGTTTCAATCTCTGAGGAAGATGAGATTTAATAATGTTTTCAATAATTAAGGAAAGTACAAACATTCTTTGGGAAGATTATCATCTGACGACGATAACATTGCTTACGTTAGTTATTGACATTAATTTTTTACTAAATGACTGCAGAACTTCATCTTTGTAGACAACCCAATGCCTTACAAAAGTCTATTGCTTTATTTTAATGTAGAGTTTATATTGTAATGTGCAATTAAACATTAATTTTAGATTTATAGGCAATTTTACCTAATACTTAAAGTATGAAAAGTTCTCTCCCTACTGGCACATTTAAACAACAAAATTCCCTTCTTGGAGCTGAAACGACCAGTCATGAAATCCAGAATGAACAGGAGTCGTGAATGACATTCACATTGATAAATGCATGAATTACAAAGTGCAGAATATAGCAGTCGGATGGACTATCATGAAGTTCATGAAGCTCTCTTATCTAACCAACTCGACTCTTAATCTGTGAACCAAGCTGCAGTAACTTTTAATTATTAAAAACGGAAAGTCTGCCTTTTGTGCAAATTCGAGATCCCCAACCAAACGACATCAACCACCATTATTTATAAGGAACAATTGCATGAAAGTAATGTGTGGCTTTGTTTTTTTATTCTGTAAAGATATCATCTCATATTTCATTGTAGGCAACCACACATCATTTGGCTTCTGCCCCAAAACGAGTCATGTTCTTTATCACATAATAACTATTATCAAAACTATTGAGTTTTATGATAAAAGAACTAAATAATCCTAACATTATTTTTTTAAGGCGAAACTAACTGAGATGCGAATTCTTGATTAACACGAATATAGAGAGCGCTGTCATATTTTCAAGATACATGAAATCTCTCGTAAGAAACAACCCCCCCTCCCACCCCACCAATAATAACCCTGCCACGGAAAGGGTTGCAGTCTCGTGGATGACCTTTTAGTATTGTTTCTTCTCCTTATATTGCTGATGCCAATTTACTACGTCCATTTTGTAGGGAGACTCTCTCTCTCTCTCTCTCTCTCTCTCTCTCTCTCTCTCTCATGCTTATTTATATATATATATATATATCTATATATTATATATATATATATATATATATATGAAACATGTATGTGTTAAGTATTTATACATACATTATATACATATATGTGTATGTGCGCGCGCGCGCGAGTTTATATTTACATGTATGGATATGCGTGTGCGCGCGTGCAAAATAGGGATTTAACATAACTTTTATTGTCGTGATTATTCCTATTTCTTTTCAATTTAATTTTCCTTTGATTAAGACTGTTCTTTTACTGTGTTGTTATTATGTGTGGACTGAAAATAGAATATTCTTTGTCACTCAACTTTTATCGGTTTTAATAACTTTTGAACTTTCTGCATCATCACTCTTTCTTCTTCACAATTGACTCTTTATTCTTGTGTTTCTCTTATGTAGCTCATTTGCTTGTGGTTGTCCATCTCTCAACGAATTCATTTCATAAATCTTCTGTATTCCTTAATTTCACAGGTAATTTCAATGAGGCTGGCCTTGTGCCAGCACTTGTCCTTGACCTGGGTACCCCGTAGAGATTTGACACCGGTTTCTGTGAGATTTTGTGAAATCTGTCGTCTAGTGTCGGACACATGATTAGAAATGTCGTACAGGTCCTTATTCTTAAAGGGTCTCCATCAACAAAAATGAGTGTTCTGGGAAACGTCCTATTTCATGAGACTGGACCCTTTTCCATCTCCTAAATAGCATATAATAGCTTCCTATACATTACTATCACCATTACCTGCGACTTAAGAACGAAGAATCATTTATAAATGACCTTCATCAAACATCTGATTCCCATTCATCAATCAATAAGAGCCTTTGGCTATTTGTCAAGGGCTTTCTGGGCAGCGTTCCTCTTATCCCTGCACTTAATTCATTGCAACGGTGTCCCTTATCATTATTCATGAGGGCTGCCAATTAACCCCGACAGTTGCCGCAAAACGAGACAAATCGGATCGATTTCATTCACTTCCTGATTTACTGATCCATACCCGATGCAGAACCTAAAAGCCAAGGGGCATTCATCAGAAGACGAGTGTTTTCCTGAGTGAGGTTTGTGGCATCTAGGGTCACTCTGAGCCGTTCAGCGCTTCGGACAGAGCAAAGAGGGAGTTGGAGTGGATGACGGTTAGATGGAGATCCACAAAATGAGGGAAATAAACTACAAGCATCTACAGATGAACTGGGAGAAAACCCCACAGTGAACCGGGAACTGAAGTGAACCACAAGGCTAAAAAGTGGGTATATTTACGGCTTCCCGGATGTGGTTCTTACTTACTAGACTCATTATCGAAATAATAGGCTCTCAAATGATCTCCATTTGTAGAATTTTTAAAATTTGCTAATATACTCCACGTCAGAGAGAGAGAGAGAGAGAGAGAGAGAGAGAGAGAGAGAGAGAGAATCACACTGACCCAAGGACACTCGATGACCCCCACGTGGTTCACGTAAAATAAGCTGTCTCCCGCCAAGGTGAATTTGATGAACATTTGTCGAAATTCGATGCATAATGAAAGTTTTCCTACGAAATTAAAGACTGTCATGAATTTTACCCCACGACTGGGCAGCGGTTCTTTCTAGATGTTAGTGAAAGAGACAGCCTAGCCCCTAGGCTAAGTTAGCAAAACCCAAGTGAAGGTCGAGAGAAAATGGTGATAATTAAACAATGTTATTACAAAAAAATATAAAATCATTTGCCCTACTATTTGCATTATTATCAAAATAATAAGACTCTTGAATGAGACAGAAATAGCAATTCTCGCTTGAATGATGCCACGTGGTCCTTAGGGGACACGTGGTAGAACTCCAACAAGGTGATACACATTAAATGGAACGATAAAATAAACAGATGTGAGTCACAGAACGGGGTTTTCAAAGTTATGAAACACTGCTTATGAAACTGTACATAGTCGAATTGATCCCTAATGTGAGTACATGAACCTAGCAGTGCATCTGGCTATGGACCCGAGGTACCAAGGATTCGCCCTTCCTCTATGGATGTCTAGAGATGAAGGAGGGGAAACCACCTCCCGGGTCAGGAGTCACCTAGGATTGGATTACTTTTTTTTTTTTTTATTCAAGGATTCTAAAACTTACGGTTATTTTATAAAATTTACGCCAGTTGTAACGCAAAATAAGATAATTATTATTGTTCACACTGTTCACGTGACTCAGCAGATTTTAGGACATACTCGACACACAATGAATTACCCATAAGGGAGAACCAACACTCCTGCTGCCTGACTTCTCGAGCTGAATCGAGACCGCAGGAGGATTTAGGTCAGTAAAAATAGAGCTCACATTCTTATTAACAGACTATATCAAAAATGTTTTTTTAATTAATGCAACATACTTAACAGTTATACGTCTTGATTTTTGTAATAAAATTCCAACAACAATTAACAACATCAAATTTCATTCTCGTGGTATTCCTAACAAAAGAAGAAAAATAGCCTCATTATCAAGACTCGTATTAAAAACTGGCTGCACAACCGGAATTGCCTACAAGATTCTTACGGCAATTAGGAATTTTATAGTACCAGCTTTTGCAACATCGAAATTAAAATCTAAAATAAATAAAACACTTATGCAAAGAATATTCGGCACTTCCACCAGAGGTACAAGGAGGACAAAAAGATCAACTCTAATATATTATAAGACGAAGAAGACAAGCAGCCCGGTGATGAGAAACAACCCGTCGGCCCCCGTGCAGGATCCCTTGATGATGACGAGGGTGGTCTACCGATACACATGCCCTGTGCGAGGATGCCTCAGCAAATACATCGGTATGACCTCTATGGGTTTCTCCAAGCGAATCTCCTGCCACAACCAAGAAGGAGCCATATTTAACCGCACCAGAACTGCCCATAATAAACGAATAAAAAGAAATTATATTATCCTTAATATCGAGATAATAGATCAGATAACAGATCCCTGTCGTCTGCGCCTCCTGGAAGCCCACCATACAGGAAAAGAGAAACCTAATTTAAACCTCACTCAGGAAACGTTTCTCCTTCCTACCGCCACCCGGAGAGCCGCTAACGAGCCCCCGACAATGCCAGATAATCAGAGTCCCCACAGGATCATAGGACTCCGCTACAAACAGAATTCCTGACGTCCATCCCCAGGCGCACTACTATGCGGCTCGCACGAAAGAATCTCCACGACCATCAGTGCGAGATTTACAGGCTGCTCTGTGAGCAAGAGCCCGTGCTGACACAAGGTCAGCTTAATCAAAAACAACAACAACAACGAGATCCTCGACTTCCCCAAGACCGGCCTGACCAATGAGAATTCAACTGTAGGTCTGAGCCTCTATAAATACCGTCAAGCAGACTCTCTTAAGGTTAACATTATAATAGGAAAGCACTGCTTTTTCATCTCTCTCTCTCTCTCTCAGGATCTCATTCTCTCTCCTCTCTCTCTATCATCTCTCCTCCTCTATCTCTCTCTCTCTCTCTTTCTAACATACATTCAAGGCGAAAATAACATTTTGCCAGCAGGAAACGGTGTCAGCCGGGAGCAGGTAGTCAGTTATTAGGACTGGCGCCTGCAAAGAAAAAGTTCTAATGACTTCTGAAACCAAAGCCTTGTAGACCAAGGGGTGAATCCCTTGGGGGTGGACACGCCTGGAAATCTGGACGAGCAATTAGGTACGATGTTTGTGACTGATTTCCAGGTAGAATACATGGCTCCTGATTGA
>NC_087214.1:56042079-56067079 GCF_015104395.2 Macrobrachium nipponense | reverse complement strand
GAAATATCGGACAAGATTCCACCAACATCTTATTAAAAAATATGGATACGGATTTGAAAAGTGTTACCTATTCCGTTGACAAATGCTTCCCTACCTTCATCCGTATTAACTATACTCCTGAAAAAAGCTTCTGATTCGGGAACCTTCTTTAACGTCCATTGCATAATATTCCCATCCTTTTTCTTTTGAGGAATAACCTATAAATACCTCAAAAACTGATAGATGACTATTAAAAGATATCTATAAACTTCTTTATAAGAGGCAAGTTTAGACATGTCAGCCATATCACTGCTAACGGTGACCCAAGGTGTTGAGGATATCAACTTTCTTCGAAGGAATTTCTTCAGTGCAACTTTATGTAAAGCATAAGAAGGTTGACTCTTTAGGTCACTTTTTTACACCATCTCTAAATAATATAATTATATCTCTAAAACTGTCGGGGTATTCAGCATTCTCATATATCTTCTTCAATACCCGCAGCTGCTTCTTAGTCACCACTGTTGATAAATAACTTGATATGCAGTTTCACCCGTCTATTTAGTCCTGAGCTGTAAGCTGTCCAGGTGCGAGGTCCACCAGTAGATAACCGTACTACTGGATACGAGATAATGCCTTCTTATATATCACGGAGAATTCGCCGCCCTTCTGGTGTCCGATTAACTGATGGACCAAAGTTTCAATCTGAACTATGTCTCTATTCTTCTTTAGAATGTGAGGAGCAGTTGAGATTGATATTTCTACGGAATTTACCCGAATGGAATACATTCTGCGTTATGAACATGACGGAGATTGACGAATGCCGTCAAGCAGTAAACGCCTCTGTGACGTGTTTATTATCCCTCGCTTCTGTACTATATTACAGAATTTCTCTTCATACTCTTCAATTATGTTTTGGCTAATCACACTTTTTTCCGAGTTGCTGCTATGATAATTCAGGATGGATATGCGAATAGATCTATCGCTTCTGCGAAGAAACCAGTTGCTTGCATCTCAAAGGTTCCGATGATGACACTATTCATACGAAGAGAAAGAATGTGTAAAATAAAGGTAGCAAATATTTTATTCACTTAGAATAGACATTACAAACGATTACAATTTTATATACACTGAATAGTCATATCTTATTTACACAGAACACACAAGTGCGGAGATAAGGGTGTAAAAAGTAGTTAGTAAAGATTGTATTTCAAAGGTTCTCGAATCGGAAACTTTTTTCGGGGGTATCACATTTGAATACGGATGAAGGTAGGGAATTCTATAAAAAGCAGGTGAGGGAATACCTAAACAACAGAAATATAAAATTATATAGTGTACATCCGAGAGAAATTGAAGCGGCGATAGTTGAAAGAGTTATCAGGACACTTAAAAGTAAAATATAGTTACTTAACTCACAACAATACAAATAAATATTATGTTAATGAGCTGCATGACATCGCTACCAGCTATAATAAAATGCCACACAGAGGATTAGTAGGTGAGCAGACCTCGAACTGCATTCACGCGTTAGTAGACAGAGGATATAAGCCTTCAGTTTTTTCAGGATACATACCATAAAAAAACGGATCACCGTGGAAAGAACCCGTCAGTTCCCTTTTTGAAGGTTGGTAGTATAGTCCATATAGCAGATGAGGACAAGACTGTATTCTTCAGGAAGGGATATACCGTGCAGAACACTTACACTTACGATTGATTTAAAAATAGGGAAAGTTGACGGGAAGCAGAGTAGAGGACTTGTAAAGGGGGAGACTATTAAAGGACCGTTTTATAAATAAGGTTAAACGCCGCTAACCTACCAGAGCTCTAAATCAATATTTTAAAAAGGAGGAAGAAAGGTAATAGGACGCAGTACTACGTCACGTGGAGCAGGGTACCAAAACAATTTAATTCGTGGTTGGATGAATCTCAGCTTGGATATGAGTCATCTTAGTAATAGAGCGTTAATATATAAAAATGAGGAGTTCACCCTATTTATATTGCGTCTTTCAGCTCCGAATGGGAATAGAGTAATACCTATACATTAGGAAAAGAATTTATTAGTACTATTTCCTAGTCTTTAGAAACTTTCTTCAGGGGAAATCTAATGCATAATAAAATTCACGTGAAAAAGCTCAGAAGGTTTAGGAAGGAGATGCGCGAAGTCTCCTTGAAGAAGACTCCGTTACTGAAGAAGAAGGAACTATTTAAGAGTAGGAAAGGCAGCGGCGAGATTTTATCTGCATTACTCCCCATAGTTGCGGGATTAATAGCAAGTCTCTTCAAATAATAATAACACCTTATCACTGATAGGAACTGTTTTTGAAGGTAGGTAGTATAGTACGTATAGCATATGAGAATAGGACTGTATCCTTCAGGAAGGGATATACCGTCCAGGACTCTTAAGAATTATTCTAAGAAAAAAAAAATTGGGAAAGTTGACAGGAAACAGAATCCTACAGTATATTATTTAGAGGACTTGCAAGGGGGAGACTATTAAAGGACTGTTTTATAAAGAAGGGTTAATCGCCGCCGACCTCCCGCAGCTCTACGGCATCAATATTTTAAAAAAAAGAGGAAGACAGGCAGTCGGACGCAGTACTACATCAAGTGGAGGGAGTACCCGAGATGATTAAATTCTTGGTTGGATGAATCTCAGCTTGTTCGGGTATGAGCCATCCTATTTAAAAAGCGTTAATATTTCCATCTATTCCCGAGAATAACTTATGAAAGGTTGATGAAAGAAAGAGGGGCAGGAGGAGGAAGATCGGAAATGATCGCAAATAACATTAGTAATAGTAAAGACGGTGGTAATGGTAATAGTAATAAAGGTAATATGAGTGTAAGGAGTGAAACTCGCAAACCGATTCGTCTCAGCATTTACAACACGGGAGATAGACGTAAGTTCCAACGTCGGTTAAATCAGTTATACCTCGTCCTCCTCCTCCCCCAGCTGGTAAAGGAAGAGAGCTGTTATACCGTTAAATGGGATTAAGCAACATATCACTCAGGAACGTGGAAATCCTCCCTCAAGTAATATCATTCCCATATCGTTTAATGAGAACCAAATCCATTACGCCACTGGTATAATCGAATATCTACGAGACTCGGGAACTGTTGTGTGGGACATCGAAGGGAATTTACTACCCCCCCTTTAAGCGGATCGAAGAACTAACTCTGTAAACGTACAAGATTATCAATACTTGATTAACATAGCGGGTATCAAGGACTAGTTGATAAGAAATAACACGTTAAAAATATTGAATAAACGAGATGCGGGAAAAGTAGGAGGGGTGGTGGAGAGGAAGGGACTAGAAGACTTTTGATTAAGGACTTCTTATTAGGAACTTTCGTGAGGAAACGAGTTATAGCAGGAAGATGGCCAACACCTGTCCGGACATGTACACGCGGGTAGGGGATGCGGTCAGACATGTAAACGTGGCGGAGGGGATGTTGTCGGTGTGCGCCGAAAAGAAAAAAAATCGACTGGCATATGTTTAGCCTGGAGAATAATTTTCCTTTATCCTCATTTCCAAAATAAGGTTCTGGGAACAATAAAAGCAGATGGGAATTGGATGACCTCAGCCATTATTTCATGGATTCAGATTGGCCTTTCTGGAAAGGTATGGCTGACACGCAACTACAAGTTTCACTATATCGGAAGTTCCTCGCTGGACGAGTGGTTTTCGCGCTCGGCTAACAATCCGGTGGTCCGAAGTTCAAATCCCGGCTCGGCCAACGCGAAATCAGAGGAATTTATTTCTGATGATAGAAATTCATTTCTCGAATAAGTAGGTTCGGATCCCACAATAAGCTGTAGGTCCGGTTGCTAGGTGACCAATTGGTTCCTAGCCAGGTAAAAATATCTAATACTTTGGGCCAGCCCTAGGAGAGCTGTTAATCAGCTCAGTGGTCTGGTAAAACTAAGATATACTTAACTTTTTCACTATATCAGGAAACCAGAGCTTATTTCCTTCTCCTCTAAACTGGAAAACGATAAACAATACTTCTGTTGGTCATGATGTTTCACACAGGCTAGGAATTGAACATACTTTAATTAGCTACCTTCCGATATCATGACCTTTGGAGGTCCTCGACAATAGTGAAATATCAGTTCGCAAAATATAAAAATATACGATTTGGATGCCAACCGAATTTTGAAATAATAGTTATATTCTGCCAGCAGGAGTATCTGCGTCGTTGGTAAAGACTTATATTGGTAATAATAATGAAAAAAAGGAAATACCAAAATTTATGTTTGATTTCTGTCGGGAACAAATGAATGATAATTGGTACCATAAACTTCTAATGGGGATTTGTTCCAAACACACGTTAGACTAAAATAGGTCATATTTTGGTTTGTGCTTCCGCCAGAGAATTCAAAAGGTATGAGAAAAAGTTTATGATTCTGATATGCATCGTGAGTAACTTTTTAATTCAGATTCCTGGAGAACATTTAGGAATTTAGGATTAAAACAGAAAGAGAGAGAGAGTGTCAACATTTATCTGGAAGGTAGAATAGCATAGCAAGCTCGTTACAGTTTGTATGTTTATGTAGGCTTGTGCAGGAGTGCTTGCGTATGAATGTTACAGTGTTGAATCATCGGCAGACAAGATAATGAAGAGCTAAGCATTCTAATGAATCCTTTGTTATATATATAAAAAAATCATATATATGTGAAGGAATGGTAGGAGAGGAATATATGATGTTAAAATTATTAATTTTTAGACTAGATGAAAAATATGGTATGAAACTTGATAAAAAGGAAGCATGCTCCCAATGTAAATGACGACCTTTTACGTGAACTTTTAGGAAGGATAATAATAAAAGTATTTGCTAAATAAGACCTACATTCTGCTCAATTGAGAATGAAATTTATTAAAGCCTACAACACAAAAAACCGGAAATTGCCCATTGCGGAAGGACACTTCTGTGGGCGACAGCAACTTGAAACCGAATTCTTTGCCCGATTCCTCAAGAGAAGAATTCCGGAGGGAAACATCAGCCTCAAACGCCACTTTAAGGTCGAGGCGGTAATTGAGAGAAAGAAGAACATTCTTTCGTTAATCCTCTTTTGATTCGCTGTCAGGGTTAGGTAGAAATGGCAGGTGAATGGAAAAACAAAACTAATGACTGGGAAAAAAACTAGCAATAAAAATGGGTTAGATGAAAGAGCTAGGCAACTGGCTAAGCAAACAAAAACAATGAATATATATATATATATATTATATATTCTTTATATATATATATATATATATATATATATATATATATAAATAAATATATACATATATATAACTTAGACGACCAACAAACAAATGTGCAAGTTCATGTTACCACAAGAATTTGGAAGTTATTGAAGGAAAATGGATGCAATGTGGTACAGAATTTCATAAGAGAACAACTGAGCTTTTACTTTGAGAATTGAAAGACGGGAACCTGCTTTGCAACACTGAGTAATGGAATAGTTAGATTACATCTGAATTTAAAACTGCAGTGAATTATTTGTTCCCAAACAATCACTGAAACCGAACAGAGAAGAAATATCCCGCGAATCTCACGTGCTTTCTAATAATGGAACGAAATATGATTATAATAATAGTAATGATACTAATGAAAGTAATTGTGAGTATGTTAAGTCTCTCACATGTGCCTTGATTTTTTGTAGTTTAACATTTTGAAAATTTGCCTATTTACGTCAATTATCAATTCAGCTTTAACAAAATCTCAACTTCTTCGCAATACATACGCTATAGGTTACCTAATATCATATTGAAGGGGAAAAATCAAGAAAAAATACACCGACTTTGAAAAACCTTACTGAAAAATGAAGTCTAGCGGGAAAGCTTTCACTGCAAATACAAAATTCATCATTTTCATTCGAGAGATGATGAAGTATTTCTCATGACCAATATTGACGAAAACCTTCTGACAGAACGGCATAGTTTTTATTAACAAATACAGCGTCATCAATGCAGTAATTTCAAAATAATAATAATAATAAACAAAAAGGCAAAGTGGGCAAGTGGACTGGAAATTGATAAAGCTACCAGATGGGTATAGCATCAAACACACAGATGAGACAGGATACAAATGCCTGGGAATAATGGAAGGAGATAATATAAAACACCAAGAGATGAAGGACACCATCACGAAAGAATAAAGACAGACTTGAGGCGACACTCAATTCAAAACTCAGATACAGCACAGGAGTAGTGGAGCGGACGAAGGCTGAACTCCGCAGCATACACTAGAACTAGGAAACACGTAACAATGCACAAAGCACTACACCCAAGATCAAATATACATAACACGAGAAGAAGGAGGGAGAGGACTACCAACCATAGAGGACTGCATCAACATGAAGAGCCGAGCACTGGGACAACTTCTGAAAAAAATTGGAAACGAGTGGCTCAGGAGTACATGGGAAGAAGGACTGATAAAAGTAGACGAAGACCCAGAAATATACAGAGACAGGAGAATACAAAAACGAACGGAGGAATTGGCACAGCAAGCAAATGTCCGACAATACATGAAACAGACTAAATAACTGGACAGCGTTGAAGATAAAACATGGCAATGGCTACAGAGGGGAGAACTCATGAAGGAAACAGAATGAATGATAACAGCGGCATAAGATCAGGCCCTAAGAACTAGATATGTCCAAAGAACGATAGATGGGAAAAACATCTCACCCCTATGCAGGAAGTACAATATGAAAAACGAGACCATAAACCACATAGCAAGCGAATGTCCGGCACTTGCACAGAACCAGTACAAAAAGAAGCATGATTCAATCAAAATATGTACCTGTGATGACACTAATTTATCAGGTAATTAAAATTTACATCGCAGTTAAATCGTTTCTCCTGCACAATAGATACATACATTTTAAATTTATAATTAAATATATTGCTGTTCGGATCTTAATGAAGCAATTGCACGAAGGCCATGAACACAATGAAAACTGTTGTAAAACGTTCAGGTAGATGTAATCACTTTTATATAAATATATCTTGTTTAATTTTAACCTCTCTGGCTTCAGTGGCTCTACACATTCACTAAAAAGTCTTTTGTACTGGAACGTTCAGATAAAAATCATTCATTTTATGCAGAGAAAACTTCGAGGGCGGATTTACAACGATTAAGATATGTAATTTGTAATATGACTTTTGAAATACTTCCTGCTGCATAAAAAGAAAGGAATCGTAAACAGTCCATGCTTATGTTATCATGAAAAATAGGGTCTTCATTTCCCAAATAATTACAGATCTTCTGGTTACTAATATGAATTTTAATGGGTACGTGCACAGTACTTGCTGAGTCAGCACATACTTATACTGCTTGTTTTTAAAGATCATTTGTATCTACCTATTCAAGCTGATTGATTTCAATACGTATTACAGAGCTTTCATTGATGATCACATTCGCTCGAGAGAGAGAGAGAGAGAGAGAGAGAGAGAGAGAGAGAGAGAGAGAGAGAGAGAGAGAGATAATTTCCCTATTTCGCAAAAATGCTTACGACGTTGCTCTCAATGTGTTCCGAATTTGGTCATCCTGAAAGTGGGAAGAAAAAGCACAGCATTTTAGAATTACAAGAACATGCCGCGTCTCTCTCTCTCTCTCTCTCTCTCTCTCTCTCTCTCTCTCTCAGTCGCCGTTTTTCACGAATTCTTTTTCCGGACCCACCAAGAACAAATTCTATGCAGGTGTATATATACACGTTTTCTTCTACGCTTTGCTCCCTGAACACAAGCCAAGTAATTTAATTCCTTTCACAGTTTTCCTTCGATTCTGAAGTATTTAGAGGATCATTTTCAACGGATAATCCCTTATTATTATTCAATGGCGGATTCAAAATGGCCCCCATTACCGGAATTGAAGACCGGATTGATCTCTTCTGAAGTGGGAAATGTCAGGAAGTGATCACCGATTACAAATCTTTCCAGATGTCTGGAACTAATATTAATCCACATCCCATCACGCGAATGAAATGGGAAAATGAATGATTTAATCACAGATTATCCGGACGATGATCAAACTTGGTTTTATGATTTGTGCGGAAGAATTTGGCAATGATAAACGGGTCACGTTCAGAAAATGGAGATGTATTCGTTCTCAGTTGGACTCCTCAAACTTTGCTGATAAATTACTGGGATACAAACAGGGTATCAGATGTCATTAGAACTTAAATATTTCTCAGAAACTTCCTAACCGCGCCAGTTGTCTTCGTCATAATGGCCTTTCAGGCTGTGCATCAGTTTGAAAAATGAGTTTTATCCTCAGGTTCATCCCGTCAAAAGCTTTTACAAACACCTTGTTCTTGAAAAAACAAAATAATAATTTAAAGTTTAATGAACCCTATCTGAATTAAACGTTTGTTTAAACAAGATTTTCATTAATTCCGCAGACTTTTCAAGTCATGCGAATAAATTTGTGATTAAAAGGTAAATATGATTTGCAAATGTAAGATTCTCTTTTTCGTTGAATGCCTTAAAAACCGAAGGCGAATAAGTGATATTTAACGAACCTATTTCCAGGATGATTACGAACACAAGTAATCTATTGATGATTAAAAGCAGTAAAATCTACTGTTATCGAATGCATATGGTAGTTAGCACTCTGGAATGTCTATTCATTGCTTAGAATTTCTCAGAAATGATATCTATATCTCTCTTCATTCGCGCTTCCTGTAAATTAATATTAAAAGAAGCATAGGAAACATTAGGGTACAATGACATCGGTGACTTTATAGACAAAGACTGAAAAATCTGATTCAAGGAAATCAAAACTCATCAATCAAGTGAGAGAGAGAGAGAGAGAGAGAGAGATTATGCGTTCATCTGTGCACGCATGTGTGTAATTGCAGAGAGAGAGAGAGAGAGAGAGAGAGAGAGAGAGAGAGAGAGAGAGAGAGAGAGAGAGAGAGAGAGAGAGAGAACAAAACACATTTGTATTTAGGCATCTGGGTCAGCAGTAATGAGCAGACTTCATTTGTTAGGAACAACAAGAGTCTGTTTCGGATATAGCTAGGAACACATTAGTTAGGAAAACCACTGGTAGAATATATATAGTGAAAGTAGAGTGATGAAGGATCTACCACAAGTTAAGGTAGAAAAGGGAGTAGATGTGTACAGCATAAGACTGCACGAATAGCAGTTTTCATAAACCAGACCAAAACATTGGCACTTGTTTTTGAAAACAGTAAAATGCAAACCGCACCAGAAAATATGAACTTTGACTCCTTCAGTGGGTGGTTACCGTCAAGTGACGAAACCAATCAGACGAATCTAGAGGTGGCACCGGAAGTAAGAAAAGCCATTCATGAAGAAGTAGGATGTGTCCTAGAGGATAGTTAAGGAGGAGCTAATTGAATCAGTTAGGTCCAAACTTCATTTGAAGTTAGAGAGAAAGACAGTTCAGAACCAGACCTTATACGGGGAGGCTGTGTTCCTTCTCACTCTGTTCCATTAAAGTGTGATAGTAGTGTATTGTGTAAAGTGAACTTTACTTTATCTAATATAAGCATTTTATGAAGTGGTGTTTAACTTGCCCAGAATCCTGGAAAGTACTCATGCAAAAAAAAAAAAATCAACGAAACGAAACTCCTGAGAGACAGCTAAAAAGAAATAAATACTTTACATTGTTCCTATGAGAAAAGAAACTCAACCGTAACAAGTGATAAATGAAATAACCTTTCAAAACATTACCCGTAACAAAGAAGAGAACCAGAAGAAAGAGAGAGAGAATAAGAACTCGTAAGTACGCCACGCAAACATAACGAAGAGAAATAAAAATAAATACCCGTCACACATTTACGTTAGAACCTGCAAAAACGCGGATTCCGAAGAAGCTGATTTTCAGCATAAATTACGGACAGAAACGTCCGAACTTCCCAACAGCAACAACAATGTCGTAGGCACCTTCTCCTCACTCTTTCTTTTTCTTACAGTTATTTTTTCTTTTAATTTCCATCCTTAGAAGAAGTCGCCATTTAGGAGCTTCATAGTTTCTTTTCCCGGACTTCCTGAGAATCTAAATTCCACCCGGGTACAAAGTCTCGCTTCCTTTCGCTGCTGATTCAGTGAAAGTGTTTCGTTCAGCTTTCTCGTTTTCCTTTTAACCTTTTTCTTCTTATTGCAACATTATAGGATACAGAGTTATAAGCCACAAACCACAAATATTAAAGTTTATTAAATTTTCACCTCACTGGGAATTCTTTCAAAAGATTATTTAAAAGGACTTTATCACCTTACATGTCCTATGTAAGTATTAGGCGACCATGAAGTGATCTGCGAGCTCTCTCTCTCTCTCTCTCTCTCTCTCTCTCTGAGAGCTGCTGCTGATCCCCAATGGCCCAACTTTTGGAAAGTTCGATCCGGCTGGTTTGACCGAGGAACGTAACAAAAGAGCTTGTGAAGGAGTCGACGTTAACGAGCGATGCTTACTAGAGTATAAGGCCTGGTTTTATTTCAGTTCTTGCAAGAATTCTATTTTAATGGGAAGTTCATTTTGGCATTCAAGTCGTCCTGGAGTAGTCTTCATTATAGTATTGATGAAATCTCTCTTCTATGTTTACACTAACAGTTCGTAAGAAACACACCCCCACCCCACCAACAATAACCTTGCCACGGAAAGGGTTGCAGCTTTGTGGATGACCTTTTAGTATTGTTCTCTCTCATTATATCGTTGATGTTTCCATCTACCAATTTACTAGATCCATTTTGTAGGGAGACACTCTCTCTCTCTCTCTGCATGTATATATGTATGAAACATGTATGTTTTAAGTATTTATACACACACACACACACACACACATTATATATATATATATATATATTTATATATATATATATATTATATTAGATCTATATATATATATATATATATATAATAGATAATAATATATATATTATATAATATAATATAAATATTACTATTAATAGTAATAATAGTAATATTATATAACATAATATAATAATATATATGTGTGTGCGCGCTCGCGTTTATATTTACATGTATGAATATGCGTGTGCGCGCGTGCAAAATAGGGCATTAAACATAACTTTTATTGTCGTAATTATTTTCTTTTCTTTTCAGTTATATTTTCCATTGATTAAGACAATGTTTGTTTACTGAGTTGTTATTATGTGTGGACTGAAAATAAAATATTCTTTTACCATTCAATAACTTTTATCGGTTTTAATAACTTTTGAACTTTCAGTGTCACGACAGGCGTCGTACATCCCTCACATTAACTAGCGATTATCGACTCCCAATTTACAATGAATTTGTTCTCGCACTTTTTTTCTTCACAATTGACTTTCTATTCATGTGTTTCTGTTATGTAGCTCATTATCTTGTGGTTGTCCATCTCTCAACGAATTCATTTCATAAATCTTCTGTATTCCTTAATTTCACAGGTAATTTTAATCAGGTTGGCCTTGTGCCAGCACTTGTCCTTGACCTGGGTAGCCCGTAGAGATTTGACAGAGGCTTCTGCGAGATTTTGTGGAATTTGTCGTCTAGTGTCGGACACATGATTAGAAATGTCGTACAGGTCCATATTCTTAAAGGGTCTCCATCAACAAAAATGAGTTTTCTGGGAAACGTCCAATTTTATGAGTCTGGACCCTTTTCCATTTTCTAAATAGTATATAATAGCTTCCTATACATTACTGTCACCATAACCTACGACTTAAGAACGCAGAATCATTTATAAATAACCTTAATCAAACATCTCATTCCCATTCATCAATGAATAAGAACCTTTGGCTATTTGTCAAGGGCTTTCTGGGCAGCCTTTCTCTTATTCCTGCTCTTAATTCTTTGCAATGGTGGTCATTATCGTTATTCCTGAGGACTGATAATTAACCCCAACAGTTGCCGCAAAGCGAGACAAATCGGTGCGATATTATTCATGTCCTGAGTTACTGATCCACACCCGATGCAGCCTTAATTAAAGCCAAGGGGCATTAATCAGAGGACTAGTGTTTTCCTGAGTGAAGTTTGTGGTATCTTGGTCACTCTGGGCCGTTCAGCGCTTCGGACAGAGCAAAGAGGGAGTTGGAGTGGATGGACGGTTAGATAAAGAGAGGCACAAAATGAGGGAAATCAATTACAAGCATCTACAGCTGAAACTGGGAGAAAACCCCACTGTTATATTAAGCAGTATTGGAGTGATTAGGCAACAAGAGTGAACAAAGGAAGCGGGTACTGAAGTGTTGCACAAGGCTAAAGAGTGGGTATTTTTACGGCGAAACGGACGCTACAGATGGACTAAAATCAATAACTCTACCACGTCCCATCCCCCACCCAACCAAGCCCATCCATGTAACTGAAGGAGGAAATGGAAAATGTCCAAACAAGCACAGTAAACTCTTCTTCACTGTGAGACAGAAAGTAAAACGAGGGAGTTGGAGTGGATAGTCGGATTGAGGCACCCAGAAAATTAAGGGGATGAAGTAAAGGGCTCTAAAGGTGGCCCTGGGAGAAAACCCCAAATTTATAGTAGTACGCAGTAATGGAAAGGGTGGGCAGCAAGGGTGAAGAAAGGAACCGGGAATAGAAGCAACGCACAAGGCTGAAAAGGTGGGTACGTTAGAGCTGACGGGACGCCACAAATGGTCTCAACTATCATTACCTCTGCCCCGTTCCCATTTCCAACCCTTCCATTTAACTGAAATAAAAAAATCTCCAAGAGAGAATCTTCTTCATTTTATTTGCGTGAAAGAAAATAAAGCGAAAGAGACGCATCTGTCGAGTTTAATTTCCTTGGTTCAAATAAACATCGAGAAAACCGTGAAATATACATTGATGAACAGTTCAATCACTCAATTTAAAGAGATTTTGATCTCTGAAATAAACAACATCAGAAGCATAAAATAATAAAAAAAAAACTATCTCTGAGAATTACCACATATTTGTTCTTACTTGGATAATGAAGGTCAACCAAACTTCGTCTTAACATTCTCGATTCAAAAAAGGGGTGATTGATCATGAATCAGGTTTAAATCCTCTGAAGGGATTAGTATATCTCAAATGGTTTATACGGTTGTACTTGAAACTATAGTAACTGATACAATCAACCCAACTAATTTCATAAGAGGTGAAATCACAAGCGGTAGTATGTATGTCATCTCTCTCAATTAATGAATATATTTATATATATATATAGTATATATATATATATGTATATATATATAATATATAATAATATATAAAAGAAGAAAGTAAATGTGTCGGTGAATTGTGATTCGTCAGCTTTCTTGGCTTGGAGACAGAGAGAGCCTAGCGACAGCCTTCTTCGAAATGAAGGAATTGATGATTATGCATTTGTGAGGCCGAGGCCTGTATAACCAATTGCTATGGGGATTTTAAGGTGTGTCGATAGCTACATGCGTTTGTGCGTGTAATGATGGGTTCCAACCGCCGGACACTCGGGAGGGAAAAGCCACACTCTCCTGAGACAAAGATAAGGACGGTTCAGAGGACACGAGGTGTTGAAAGAGAGAAGTGTGATGTGTATACATTTATTTAACATTAATTAATTAATTATGTGTTGGGGAATATAATGGATATGTCTCTTTGTTTCAGATAGGTCCCATGTCATTATTCTAGAGAACGGGATTCTCTAAAGACTTGATAATTGAAATGTAGTGATTAACAATTTGGGAGTTTTGGGGTGATTACTTAGTCTAATTCAGGAGAATATAATGACAATTTACAGTTTTTTTGTTGGTCAGACTTAGTTCTTAATATGACATCTTTTAGACAATTTGTTCCATACTATGTTCGTCCAGTTTGGGGAATAAATAGCATATTTTTGTATTTACGTGAATTCATTAGCCTAGTTTGATATCGTTTGCAGAGAGAGACGGCCAGCAACTGAAAGGTAAGAGTTGCCACTTGTTTAGTTTTGATTAACCAGTGCCTTATGATTAATTTGCTCGGTTATATATATATATATATATAATAATATATATAGATATATTATATATATATATATCTATATATATATATATATATATATATATATATATATATTCACACATACATGTTACATCAAGAGATTCTGACTAATCGCGTCAATACATCCGTGAAAATATAAAAGAGCCAAGGAAATATAACTTACTACATTTTTCATACTAATTTTTACACAAAACTAGTCAATCTCTCATTGATGCATTCTAACATATACGTTGGTCCTTGCATTCTAACATATATATACGTTGCTCCTATCATAAAATGTTACAGAATTGTTCCCAACTACTTATCTTCTTTACCATGTATCCTTAACACCTTACAAGTTGGAGCTCTATCAAAGTGTACCATAAGTTTTTCTGGGTCAAAGTATGTCACATACAGTTTCCCGTTCGCATTCCAACTTCTTACAATCGCTTGACGATAAATACTTAATCCACACATATCTTCTTGACTGACTAACATTGCTCTTGGCTCTAAGGAATTCATGTTATCTGGCCCTTTGATTCCCTCCGATGATCCCAATAGATTAATGGTTACTTCTCTTTTTTTGAGTATCATATAGACGAGACAACTTCCCGGATGTGATTCTTACTTACTGAACTCAATATCGAAACAACTGGCTCTCAAGTGATTTCCATTTGTAAGATTTATAAATTTTGTTAATATATTTTACGTCAGAGAGAGGAGAGAGAGAGAGAGAGAGAGAGAGAGAGAGAGAGAGAGAGAGTATCACACTGACCCAAGGACACTCGATGACCCCACGTGGTTCACGAAAAATAAGCTGTCTCCCGCCAAGGTGAATTTGATGAACATTTGTCGAAATTCGATGCATAATGAAGGTTTTCCTACGAAATTAAAGACTGTCATGAATTTTACCCCACGACTGGGCAGCGGTTCTTTCTAGATGTTAGTGAAAGAGACAGCCTAGCCCCTAGGCTGAGTTAGCAAAACCCAAGTGAAGGTCGAGAGAAAATGGTGATAATTTAACAATGTTATTACAAAAAAATATACTATCATTTGCTCTACTATTTGCATTATTATCAAAATAATAAGACTCTTGAATGAGACAGAAACAGCAATTCTCGCTTGAATGATGCCACGTGGTCCTTAGGGGACACGCGGTAGAACTCCAACAAGGTGATACACATTAAATGGAACGATAAAATAAACAGATGTGAGTCACAGAACGGGGTTTTCAAAGTTATGAAACACTGCTTATGAAACTGTACATAATCGAATTGATGCCTAATGTGAGTACATGAACCTAGCAGTGTATCTGGCTATGGACCCGAGGTACCAAGGATTCGCCCTACCTCTATGGATGTCTAGAGAGGAAGGAGGAGAAACCACCTCCCGGTCAGGAGTCACCTAGGATTGGATTACTTTTTTTTTTTTAATTCAAGGATTCCAGTTGTAACGCAAAATAAGATTATTATTGTTCCCACTGTTTACGTGACTCAGCAGATTTTAGGACATACTCGACACACAATGAATTACCCAAAAGGGAGAACCAACACTCCTGCTGCCTGACTTCTTCTCGAGCAGAATCGAGACGGCAAGAGGATTTAGGTCAGAAAAATAGAGCTCACATTTTTATCAACAGACTATATCAAAAATGTTTTTTTTAATTAATGCAATATATTTAACAGTTATACGTAATAAAATTCCAACAACAATTAACAACATCAAATTTCATTCTCTTGCTATTCCTAACAAAAGAAGAAAAGTAGCCTCATTATTAAGACTCGTATAAACACTGGCTGCACAACCGGAATTGCCTACAAGATTCTTACGGCAATTAGGAATTTTATAGTACCAGCTTTTGCAACATCTAAATTAAAATCTAAAATAAATAAAACACTTATGCAAAGAATATTCGGCACTTCCACCGGAGGTACAAGGACAAAAAGATCAACTCTTTAATATATTATAAAACGAAGAAGACAAGCAGCCCGGTGATGAGAAACAACCCGTCGGCCCCCCTGCAGGATCCCTTGATGATGACGAGGGTGGTCTACCGATACACATGCCATGTGCGAGGATGCCTCGGCAAATACATCGGTATGACCTCTATGGGTTTCTCCAAGCGAATCTCCTACCACGCCCAAGAAGGAGCCATATCTAACCACACCAGAACTGCCCATAATAAACGAATAAAAAGAAATTATATTATCCTTAATATCGAGATAATAGATAAGATAACAGATCCCTATCGTCTGCGCCTTCTGGAAGCCCACCATACAGGAGAAGAGAAACCTAATTTAAACCTCACTCAGGAAACGTTTCTCCTTCCTACCGCCACCCGGAGAGCAGCTAACGAGCCCCCGACAATGCCAGATAATCAGGAGTCCCCACAGGATCATAGGACTCCGCTACAAACAGAATTCCTGACGTCCATCCCCAGGCACACTACTATGCGGCTCGCACGAAAGAATCTCCACGACCATGAGTGCGAGATCCTCGACTTCGGCCAAGACCGGCCCGACCAATGAGAATTCAACTGTAGGTCTGAGCCTCTATAAATACCGTCGAGCAGACTCTCTTAAGGTTAACATTATAATAGGAAAGCACTGCTTTTCATCTCTCTCTCTCTCTCTCTCTCTCTCTCTCTCTCTAACATACATTCAAGGCGAAAATAACATTTTGCCAGCAGGAAACGGTGTCAGCCGGGAGCAGGTAGTCAGTTATTAGGACTGGCGCCTGCAAAGAACAAGTTCTAATGACTTCTGAAACCAAAGCCTTGTAGACCAAGGAGTGAATCCCTTGGGGGTGGACACGCCTGGAAATCTGGACGAGCAATTAGGTACGATGTTTGTGACTCATTTCCAGGTAGAATACATGGCTCCTGATTGACTAAAACAGAAAAAGGAAGGCGCCGTCTATTCTAAAGTTGATTAAGAGAGCGCCAATGGGCACAACACAAAAACCGTTGGTGAAATGATCAGGGAATGACAGAATGAAAAACTTGCTTCACGTTAATCATGGCGAGAGAATTTTTGCTCAGGGTAAATTAATTTAACATAGATTCAATCTCATTACGATTTCTGAAATTGAATTCGTGCACATTTTTTGTGAACTTCGTTACGTCTGTAAATGAATATGACCTGTTGATGAAGGAACTAAAGAAACTCGAGATTTCAGCGCATTATTCCCACAAGTGATTCAGGCAAGATCCTTAATGCCGTATAGGGACACAGTTAAAAGGAATATCATTGAATCTTGTTTCATCAAATAAAATACGAACTGGATATCGGTACTGCAGCCGTATCCCTGATTTCGATAGATATTGGTACGGCATTGAATTGCACATGCGCGAACCCTTGTGTACCGCGTCCTCCGCCACAGGCATACCAGTGACAGCAAGAAAATAACGACCTAGCAACGTGAACTGTGTAATAATACATCAGTTTTCGCTGAAAAACAGATATTTTCAGGTTTCAAGAGTCAAACTTCCAGAAATTGTATATCCGTAGGTCACGAACGATCGAATCGGCCCTGAAAAGAGCTCCGAAGAGGAGATTCAAAGAAGATTTGAAGCTTAGTGCGTCCAATATGGGAAACATACTGTTAATATAGACTTGATTTGAATGATTACATACGATTGATTAGGCCGTTTACCACAGAATCGACTTGGTAGTTTTCCTTACTACCATGAATACAACAGAGCACGATTTCTGTGTACTTCAAGTCTTCTTTGAATCTCCTCTTCGGAGCTCTTTTCAGGGCCGATCCGATCGTTCGTGACCTACGGATACTTTACAATTTCTGGAAGTTTGACTCTTCGTAGACGTCTGTTGCTTTTTTCAGCTCGTTGAAACCTGAAAACATCTGTTTTTCGGGGAAAACTGATTTATTATTACATAGTTCAGAGGAGACGCAAAGAAAATATGAAGTACACAGATAGATTAGTTTAGTTTGATTTTTCATGTATATAGTCAAAATCTAAGTATATTTAAATATTATTGATTTTTTATATTTTCATTTACTGTCAAAATGTTTTGGTGCTTTGGTGATGACAGTATGGTGCTTCACTTTGACATTTTGAATTGAACATGTTCAGCGAAACAATTCAGTTCGACTGTTATTACTACTGTCGCTGATCCTCTAGTGCCGTACCTATAGCTCTTAGCAACAGTGTACGGCAACTGCTGCATGAATAGCAAACTGCCGTACGTACAGCAAGTCAATAGCGCAATACGGCACCACTGACAGAATCTGACGTACCCCCACTACACAATGTTATTTGTCGGCAGGAAGTCTGAAATTAACGCATGCGCAATTCACTGCCATACCAATATCTATCGCAATCAGGGATACAGCTGCCGTACAAATATCCTGTTCCAATAAAATAATGGAAGTTTTCTAAATTTAGGTCTTGGTTTGATTAAACTCGATGCCTCCACAATTGAAAAATTTGTAGATAAATATAAGCCACAAAATTAATATATTCAGTCGTATAAATGATTTGGGCTTTGTATGGCTAAGCTTCCGTTTCTCTTATGGTTAAGTCTGTTTTAGTTAGTGACCGTGTGATCTCCAATTATCCTGGATTATCTCTTTGATTTTTACCTTTTTGTTTACCTCGTAGCTTTCTTTTGAACTGTATTTCATTTGTGCCTCGACAATGTTTTATTAAAGGACGAAAGCGCTCAGCTTCGAATTTCTGCCTATTATTTGTGTGTGTGTGTGTGTGTGTGTGTGTGTGTGTGTGTGTGTGTGTGTGTATATATATATATATATATATATATATATATATATATATATATATATAATATATATATATATTATATATATATATATATATATATAACTGAATCACGAAAGTTAGGAACGTGATAAATCCATAAATAAAGGTATATGCCACGAGGGAAAATAAACAACAGTGTATCCGTGAGATATTTCGACGTTCAAACGTCCTTTACTTAGCAGAAGAACTGACTTACATGAGGAAATGACAATACACGCAAAGGTCGTATAACTGACAGATAGGGATTATAAAGAGATTAGTACCTAGAATCCGACACACCTGGAAGATAAGTTACCTTCCTAAACAAGCAAATTCATGGGTACAATTAAAAGTTTAAGACAATCTGACAATAACAAGACAATTAAAGGATTATTATAGGTGACAGCAATTCAAAACTTTGGCAAGCAAAAACATATTCACAATACATTTCCATAATGCATATTAAACATACATATACATTGAAGACATCTCTAAGGCAACTAATTTTTATTTAAGTCTGTAATTATATCTTTGAGGTCATTCTTAAACATGTTACAAATACAAGGGTCTAAATGAAACAGGCCACGACTAACATTGAAATTACAATGAAAAGTAAGTTGTATTAAAGCATATTCTAAAAGATTTCGTGATAAGAAATCTTTTGACCTTGCAATTACTGAACTACCAATCCAATTTATTCGGTGGTTGTTTTCACTTAAATGAATGAATATTACATTAGATGTTTGCCAAGTTTTTACAGAAAATTTATGCTGGCTTAACCTTACTTCTAAGCCCTTGCTTGACTGTCCGAGATAAAATGAGGGACAATCCATACATGGAATTGTATATATTATGTTGTTGCTTTCTCTGGGGCCATTTTTTATTAACATTCCTTTTAGTGTGCTATTATAGGAAAAAACAAGGTTGACCTTAAAGGCTTTTAGCAATGATTTAATGGTTTCAAATCCGTTAAAATAAGGCAAACCAAGAATGTTCTTAGAATTTTCTTTCTCCGTGTTAATTAGACTATAAAACTTTTTGTGGGCTTTATTATAACAAATACCTAATATATGTGAAGGATAGCATAAATCTTTCCCTATTTTTCTTATGTATTCAATTTCTTGATCCAAATATAGGGGACTGGCAATGCACAATGCTCGTAAAAACATAGAAGAAAAAATTGATATTTTTATGTTAAGATGGTGGCGTGAATAGAATTGAACATAAGTTAAGTTGTTGGGCGGTCTCCTATAAATACTAAATTTACATTGAAATGGTTCTCTATGTATCAAAACATCTAAGAAAGGGAGGCAATTGTCTTTTTCTAATTCTAGAGTAAACTTAATTGATGGTACCTGGTTATTTAATTTAGAGAGTAAATCATTTACATCAATTCCGACAGGCAGAACAGCTAAAATATTATCAACATATCTATACCAAATTACAGGAATATAAATGATATTAGGTAAGTAGCGTTTTTCACAGAATTCCATGTACAAGTTTGAGAGGAGTGGTGATAAAGGGTTGCCCATTGCCATGCCAAATATTTGTTGATAAAATTCACCATTGAATATAAACTTACAATCACAAATGCACAACCTAGTGAGTGAAATAACGTGACTTATAAGTAGAGGTAATTCATGCTGAGTTAGTTCATTACTAAGATATTCTAAAATAGTGTCTATAGGAACTTTAGTAAAAAGAGAACATACATCAAAACTAACGAATCTATCAGTGGGGCAAAGAGTAATTTTGTTTAATTTATCAACCAAATCTAGAGAATTATATATATGAGAATCGGAGATGGTTCCAAGTAACTGGAACAAGATCTTAGTGATATTTTTCGAAAGTTTATATGAAATTGAACCAACAGTACTGATAATAGGCCGCATAGGGTTATTTTCTTTGTCGTTTTGACTAATCCGTACAGGTAAGGTAGCGAAGGAGATTTGACCTGACAATTTGGCCCTAATAGGTTGCCCCCTGTTTTTATCTTTAAGGGATACTTTTCACTATGCTATTGAGTTTTTGATGACTTTGATCAAGAGGATTTTTTGTTAGTTTTTTATAAGTCACATCATCATGCAGTAGGGCTTGCATACGTGATATGTAGTCAGCTTTATCTAAAATTACTATACTATTTGACTTATCAGCTTTTGTAATGTGGATAGTATTGTCCTTTTTAAGATCGGTCAAACTTTTCTTATAGCGAGCAGGGAAGTTACTTTCATGCTTAACGTTGGTAGCTCCGTAAACTATACCTTTAATCATGTCAACATGATTTTGAGGAAGATCACAATATTTTTCACATTTACTTAGGGATGACGCAATCATTAAAGCAGAAGGTTGACTTGTTATAAAGAAAGATAAACCATATCCAAGCGCACTCATAATATTTTCACTTATTTGTTTACTTGATAGGTTTACAACACAATTAGTCCAATCATTGCTATCAATAAGATTTTTTAGTTTTCTGTCGAGTTTCCTTTTCAGGGCATCTGTAGTCCTACGTAGTTTTTCGTAAATTTCCCGTCGCAGCGAGTCCTTCCAATCAGCCGAGATGGAATGATTGAAAGAAATCCATGTTTTTTCCAGTTCCTTGAATTTTTCCTTCTCTTCTTGCTTGGCGGCTGCCATGTGCTGTTTCAACATCATGACACTAAATTCGTTGAATGGGTGATTGTCATACCTTCTTAGACGGCGTGGCAGCAAGGATTTAGGGAGCACTTGTTCAGAAAGGCACTTCTTCAGGAATTTAAGACGAATTCTGGTTGAATGTGCAGCCACAATAGACTTGGGGAAGGTAGTGACGACACATCTCAAAAGAGGAAACTGAATATCGAAAGTAAACGTGGCCCTCATTATGTATAACTGAATCACGAAAGTATATATATATATATATATATATATATATATAGATATATATAGAATAATATAAATATATCTATATATATATTATATATATCCCATATTTATAGAGTTTTTTCAGCAAGAAATGATGATTTAGCGCTCGCTCCTTTTCGGAGCTGAACCTCCCCAAGATAATGGTATTAAGAGAAAACTTTGGAACACCGCAGGAGGACACCAATCAGTAGCCATGTATATTTGATTTAATTTTCTGTAGAAAATGTTTATTTTAAATTCAGCCGAACTTCAACAATAACCATTGTTTGTGACACTTTCATCGAAGAACTCACCATTCTTGATTTAACTTTGATACAGATACTAAAATCGTTCAACAAATGAAGTTATAAAAACGAGGAATCATAAAGCCAGAGGCTTCATCGGATGCGAATCCCAGGACGTGTCCCCTGTGCCAGGTAAGCGAGTTGTGTTCAGACTCTGGTTCATTTCCTCTGACGTGTCAACAGCTCTCAGGCAGTTATTTAGGAGAGCATCAAGTTAAACACGATCCGTGATGTACAGGTATTACTAGCAGGCAGGGCGTTCGTTTACAATCGGTGGTTTCCAACCTGTCTCGAAGGTTGTGTGTGTGTGTGTGTGTGTGGGGGGGGGGGGGGGGGGGGGGGGGGGGGGGGGGGGGGGGGGGGGGGGGGGGGGGGGGGGGGGGGGGGGGGGGGGGGGGGGGGGGGGGGGGGGGGGGGGGGGGGGGGGGGGGGGGGGGGGGGGGGGGGGGGGGGGGGGGGGGGGGGGGGGGGGGGGGGGGGGGGGGGGGGGGGGGGGGGGGGGGGGGGGGGGGCTTGGGGGTCAAAAGACATCCACCCCCCCCTCCCCCAAGATCCTGGAAGTCTATATTTTTTTGTTACTATCCTTTTCATTGAACTGTACTTACAACGTAATATATAACAATATTTAGTTTTTGGCAAGTCTTTTGTTTTTTTTATAAAATTTATTATTAAACATTGACATAATTCTTTAGTATTAAGAATACAAGAGTGATAATAGGAATATGATATAGGCCACCATATTCGTAAATGATTTTAAGTAAAAT
Organism: Macrobrachium nipponense; assembly: GCF_015104395.2. NCBI lineage: Eukaryota > Metazoa > Arthropoda > Malacostraca > Decapoda > Palaemonidae > Macrobrachium > Macrobrachium nipponense. The sequence goes on along the minus strand of NC_087214.1, from coordinate 56,044,441 downwards.
TCTGTTAACCAAAGTCAGTACTTTGAATAACATTTAATCGGGTAGAAGGCCATGGACCGCATAACCAGTTTTCAAGTTCTTCATCCTGTATATACATATATATGCAATGACATTAATAGAAGAAAAGGTCCAGTTTTGCGAAAAAACTATCCCCGCCCCCTCCTCACAAAAAACTTTCTCTCTGGTTTATCTTGAGCCCATTTTAGATGGCCAATAAACGTCCAAGTCTTTGGGGAATTTGTTTGTTAAGATTCCTCCTACTTTAGCTTGACCTATTTGTATGGCACTTACCATACTAATAGCCTTTAGAGCCTCATCATGGCTACTAAAGGTAAATCAAGCTTCCCATTTAGATTCACTATCAATAAAGTTCATCCTGATTTCTGCAACAGTTCCAAATTTCATAATCACAACTGACTGGTAAGTCTTCGATATGGTTAACATCCTCATTTTTTCTCACACCTGGCAGTGTTGAGGATTTGAATTTCTTAGAGAAGTCTGTGTCCTTGATTGAAGTCGTCATCAACGAAGCATGGCTAGAGGGTCCAGGGGAAGGGGAAGTTAGGAAAGGGATCAGGAAATTTGTTATTTCTGATTTTTATCAATTTATTTTTGGAGAAGTCATCAACATTTGGTGAATTTTCAATCTCTAAGGTGGGTGTAGAGGTCCTCATCTGTTCCAGAAGAGCACCACCATAGGGGCCAGGGGTACTCAAATCCTTACAACTATTAGACAAAGATTTGAGAGGGGAGAATAAAACTAAATATACCTGAAAACATTAAAAAGATATCATCAGCCTTTCATGGAGTTTATTCTTCCACCAATAGCACAAGTGAGAAATTGACTCCCAAATATCCCTGTCCCTACCCTACCCCACAGGGGATGGCACAACATTAGAGCGGCCCAAGTGTAAGCCAAACCCACTTGATAAGACTGAAAGCATTACAAGAATACAATCATCGCCACCCTAATCACATCATAGGCAAATCGGACAGATTGCCGAGAGTCCTATCCACAGAACCAGACACCCCCTGGAATCCGTGGTCCAGTCTGGCAGGATAGTTCTGCCTGATATCTCTCAGGCCGAACATTATCGGGCAGCTGATGGTCCTGCCACAGTTCCCACTATTTAGCTTCGGATATAAACCCAGTTGCAGCTATATCTTTTCCTATTTGTCAGGTCCAATAAATTTAACAAAAAGTGGAAAATTCCTCAGAATTAGTCCAAAGAAATGTATAATAATATAATATGAGACTCTTGGACTCAAACCCAGGAACAAATTCATGGAGTTCAAGAGCTCCCTCCCAAGTCAAGATAGACCCATATTCAGGGAAGGGTACAGCTGCTAGTTTCTCCATATTTTTTTCAATTCTCGAGGTTAAATAATAACTACTCACTTATAAAGTTATATGCTTATGTATTGCATACTACAATTCAATTCTGCAACGTAATAAAATATGAAATCTAATGTACCATTAGATGTAATTATTATGTGATTCATTTTGCCCTGTAATTATACTATCTCTTGTGCAAGATTATTCACCTTGAACAGTTTTACTCAAAATAATCTTGAAAGCGATGAAGTGGTAATGATTTATAATAGATGAAGATTTTATGAAAATGGATAATAATAGAAAGCCAAAAACATTAATACGAGGGTTGTCCATAAAAGAAGGTTCCCAAAGATTTTTCACAATGAAAAACATGATTATTGGTATTGAATAATACATTTTTGGGAAGCTTAGACTTTTTCTATTTTTCGACATAATCGCCATTGAGATCAATGCATTTTTGCATGCAGTGTACCATCTTCTGTATGCCTGAATCGTAGAACTCTCCCGCCGCTCGACGAAGGTTGCTGAAGACCTCTTCTTTCAGCTCCTCTCCGGTTCTGAAATGCGTTATGGAGGTCTGTATGTCCGCCTTTGAATTCTCTGCACCATTTGCGCACACATTGTACACGAATACGCTTTTCTCCGTAGATTTCACATAGTTGGAAATGCAGTGTTTTTTGCACACAAAAAATGAATTACAGAGCGTAATTCGCACCTGGTGGGAGAAGGGAGTGGGAGTTCCTTGTCTATCAGCTGTCAAGCTAAGGCTGAGCGTCGCAGACAGCTCGCTGGTGGGGGGGGGGGGGGGGGGGGGGGGGGGGGGGGGAGGGGGGGGGGGGGGGGGGGGGGGGGGGGACTGATAGAAGGGGAACGGGAACCAAGCTACATGCCAGTGTCGCCAGATCCCAGGTAACAGCGTTCCTTGCAACTGCAGCTCCTTGGGAATCTTATTATACGGACAACCCAAGTAATTGTTATCAAAATTCTTCAAAAGAACTTTATGATGATTAGAGTAAAATCTTTATC
>NC_087214.1:56029579-56037079 GCF_015104395.2 Macrobrachium nipponense | reverse complement strand
GGACTCTTTCTCGTGAAAGGCTACATTTGCATTTATATATATCACGTGAAAAAAGTGATTTACTTCCTGACCCTAAAATCAATCTTTCAATTTACCGCCTTTCCTACCTAACTCACCCTCAGTAGAGCCCTTCCACCAAACAATTTCCTTTCCTTACCTCACATGAACTCTGCAACAAAACACAACGATCTGTAGCTTTACCTATCCTAAGCTTCTTGACACATCTTGTCGTAGGCCTCCATGTGTTACCTTGCGTTATCAACACCCGCATTTTTTACCCTTATTTCTGGACAGCTATCGACAACAATTATCTCCATAAAAGAGGAATGGACCAAGAGGCTACTAATAAGTCACAACCAATATTGACGTGACCCAACTCTTTCCCTCTGCTTTCTGGAGATGGACTGCATATGGCGGAATGGAGCTTCGCATTTTAGCCACATTTTGAAAGATTCTTGGCAATCTCCTATATACTCGCAAACGGTAATATTGTGCCGTGCATGCTAGCAACTGGGGTTACAGGAGGTTAACAATTACCGTCCCAATAGCCACTTCCTTTATCTTAACTAAATTTATACAGTATTGCTTACTACACTTTAAACATTCCACTGTTGCATGTAATACTCCATGTTACCTTAAAAATTCGATACATTGTGGTTCATATTCATAAAAATTATGAATTAACCAAAAATAATCAAAATTACAGGAGGAACACAGACTGGACAAACTTCACTCCCTGAAAGACTGAACCAAATGGTTCTAGGTCTTTTCGCCGCCGGAATTCTCGTCCCGGTCCTTTTGCCGCCGGTTTTTTTGTCGTTAGAACTTTTTTCCGTGAGGATTTTTGGCCGCAGAATTGAAAAAAGAAAAGCCCATTAAAGGAAAAAAACGAAAAGAGTAGAGAAACAAAATGACCCAAGACACACACACTCTCTCTCTCTCTATCTTGATAATCATCTCTTTTCATTTATTAATTTAAATAATTACGTTACAAGTAGTTTCAATACTATAAACATTTCAAAACAGCAAGCGTTAAAAAAATACATTACAACTAGCTTCAATACTTTGATATTTTAAACTACCAGTGGCCACAATATTAAATCTATCTCTCTCTCTCTCTCGCTCTCTCTATCTCCTCTCTCATCTCTCATCTCTCTCTCTCTCTCTTATCCATATAGCAATAAATATTGTATTTCATAAGTTTTAGGTACTAATTCTTACTGAAAAGGAAAGTAAATAAAGATTATAAAGTACAAATTTTATTCATTTATTTATCAAAAGTACAAAGTTCGTTCATTTAAAAATATAAGGTGCAATTCAACATTGATATTTCATTGTACAGTAGCATCATATTTAAAAAGAAATAAAAAGTTTTATTTTCTTTTCAATATCAAAATGAATGCATATTCATTGCGATACACCGTAAGTAATAAAGTTTACGTTCAGAATTAGATAAAGTTACAAGCCTGTGTATTCGTAAATAAACATCTTTGTAAGTTTTCTTCTTGTACGGCGCTTCGCCTCGTTCGATGTCAGTATTTTTCTTCCTAGCCAGATACTCTTCCTGTTTTAAAATTGTGAGTCTTTTCCAAATATTTGGGTGTGTATTTGTTACCCAACTTTGCATTGCGGTATGGAACCCTTCAACGCTGTTGTTGGTGTTAGGTAAATTGTTCAATGTCCTTTCATAAACATTCCACAGTTCCACTGGAGATGTTGGAGCAACTCTCCGTCGATGAGGACCTCTGCCTCTTACACCACCAATGTAATTGGTTTCGAAATATGATATCAGGTCTTAAGGCAAATCGTCATTGTCGACTAGTTCCTCAAACCCGTCAATGACTTCGCTAGGAGGCAGAAAAGCAAGTGCTGCAAAGCATTTCACCAAAGTGTTGAATTCACTGTCCGTTTGGTAACGCACTTTATGGCCAAAATCAACTACTTTTCTAAATATATTTTTGGCTAAATGGAATAAGCATCCGGTTACGTTTGCACTAGGAAAGACATCAGAGAAACTTTCGTAACTTGCTCTCTCAAAATCAATCATCAATGTGTCGGGTTGCAAGGTTGCACGCAAATCCTTTAAAATTTTCATATGTCTCCTGGCTTTTGTTGGGAAGTAAAGCAAATATTCGGGGTACACTAACTTTTTCTAGAACATGTAACGAGTATATCTGGTAATAGATCTCAGGGCTACACTTGAATGCACCGTCACAAGCCCAATGTTTGTATCTTTCCAAATCATCTAAACCCGAATTTGTCCCGGAAACCAAGATTCTGTCCACGTCGTCTTCTCCACTGTCGTATAGTAAAAATTTTTCACCAATATCGAGACACTCCAGAGAATCAGGAATTACATAGCCACATCTTGCATGTGGGATAGGCGGAGCCTGTTCATTCTTGCTTCTCCATTTCCCGATATTTCTAAAAGTGCATTTGAGTTTGGGGCGTAGATAACATGCAGGCATCGTCTAAATGCGGCAGAAGCATTGGCAATTATTGACCTGGCAGATGATTGTGATTCAGAAGCACTCTCTTTTATTTTGGCTAAGGAAGCATACACTGCTGGTTTTGATGGGTCTGCTGGATGGCTATGATCACCTACTTTTTGTATATTTCTATATTATCACCGTCACTTTCAATTCCTGTGTGGACTCTCGCCTTACACGTTTTAACTTCACACTTCCAATACTTCTTGTTTTCGTTAGCTCTGTCTATTCGATAAGGGAAATTATTTTCGTCTACTAACTTTTTCCCGGCTAGTTTTAACAGTATACGCCATTATAGAAGGGCTTCAATAATAATGAAATATAAACGTAAGGTCTCCAGTTAAGAAAAACGTAACGTATTTTTTTTTTTTTTTGTTTTTTGAACGATTGCTGTTTTGAAATGTTTATAGTATTGAGAGAGAGAGAGAGAGAGAGAGAATTTTATTTTCATGGCCACTGGCAATTTAAACAGTGCTAGTTTAAAACATCAAAGTATTGAAGCTAGTTGTAATGTATTTTTTTTTTTTACGCTTGCTGTTTTGTAATGTTTACAGTATTGAAACTTCTTGTAATTTAATTTAATTATTTTAAATGGCTAATTTTGTATCTCTACTCTTTTCGTTTTTTTTCTTTCAGGCGGTTAATGGGCTTTTTTTTCAATTCTGCGGCCAAAAATCCAAATCACGGCAAAAAGTGCTAACGGCGAAAAGAAAGACCTGCGGCAAAAAGACCGGCGGCGAAAAGACCTGCGGCGGAAAAACCGGTCACGGAACCAAATATCAAGAGAAAAATCTGACACCTGTCTGTAATATTTTCCCCTGGTCACGGGACTCCTAGATATGGATGTGAGACATAACTACCCACAATGCAATTTAGAAGAAAAAAAAACTCGTATCACAACCACAATGCAATCTTAAGGAAAAACAAACTAGCATCAGAGCAAAGACTGTGTCAGTATTAAAGTAAACAAAAACACTTGAGAAATATTTCGAGGATGGTGATTATACTGCAAGTCCTTTATGCACTCAAAGTACCGGGAGGAGGAAAACGCCATTAAGAAGACCGTGATGGAAAATGTCACTCCCACCAAGAAAAGAAAAAGCATAGAGCTTGTTGCATATTACAAACATAAAAGAACTCGGGACTTGATAATGCCCCCGTAAGGAGGCCCCCCGAAGTATTCCAGTGTACCGGAACAGACTCAAAGTATATAGGGTCTGCTCAACCACAGTCTAGGTGACCGTGGCTCAACTCGGCAGTGGGGGCGGAGCTAATACTGTGACGTCAGAAGAGTAACACTTCCCGGGCTTCTCCATTGAATTACTTAAAGAATCCTTAGTTTTTATACATTTAATCCATATCGCATGGTTTTTTTCATAAAATCTTGATAAAATCTGTAGAGAGGTCACATGTTTGATTTTTTTTAATACCCAGTTTCAACACACACAGCTACTCCAGCTTTCTTCATATGTTTATTCTTTACCTATTTATTTACTTTCTTATATACTGGTTTGCTGTATCCTCTTCTTAAGTCCATTTTTTATAACATGACAACTCTCTCTCTCTCTCTCTCTCTCTCTCTCTCTCTCTCTCTCTCTCTCTCTCTCTCTTTCAGGTAGTATATTATCAAGCTTTTAAATAATTCTTAAGAAATGTATTTAGTTCTGTCATTGTGTTCATACCTCACTTTGAAAAGCAACTTTTTTTATGCTAAAGGTTAGAAAGATAGATTTATTATATTTTCCAAATCTCTCAAGAATACTTATTGTTATGCAATAAATACAAAGAAAATGTGGATACAGGCAGTGTAAAAAAATGGCAGTTTGCATTTGCACGACTTGACCACAAAAAAGAAAATATCAAAAGTATAGAATTACATCCTATACGATATAAGGTATCAAAGGAATAAATGATGAAGAAAATGATACAGGGAACAGATTTCCAGCAAATTTCTCATTAGCACTTCATATCACATAAATATACTTCCGAACACATAAGTTTACATATAAACACAAACTGTATACATAAAGGTATTAATTATGCATGCTTCAAATGATTATATTTTCGGAAAAAGTACAAAAAGGTATTCGTCAGTCTGGCTAGATGTATCTGATGACGTTTCACAAGGGGCGGGGCTAGATTTCAGATCTCCCAGGAACGCTTAATTTTTTATAGTTTTTGCGGTGCGTAGATAATTTTTCTGTGCGCGATTATGGGTTTGAAAATAATTGCAATTGTAATGTATCCTACACCAATTGAAAGGGCATTCTTTGTACTTTTACATGGTATATGGCAAAATGTAATAAGGTGAACACATATGTAAGAAAAATGTGGTAAATATTTACATAAAATTTAAAAATTTTGGTCCGTCTTTGACCTAAAATTTCTCGAAAATTTTATTTATGCATTATATAGTAAATTTTATCAGCTTTCTAATCCATTTTTCAGTTTCCTGCTATCATCATTCCTTAGTCAGATACGCTACGAAACGTGAATGTATGTAGGTAGACGGATGAAGTAATTGCACATTTTTGTGTGCGTAGATAATTTTTTGTGTGCGCGCTTGTGGGTTTGAAAGTAATCATAATTGTAATGTGCTATATATCATTTGAAAGAGCATTCTTTGTACTTTAACGTAGTATACGGCAACATGCAATAAGAGGAAAATTTATATAAAAAACGCCATCGCAAAAATAGTGATATGAAAATGTTATCGTAAATATAGTTTCATAAAAGATATGGGCCTTTTGTAACTGATGACGTTTTCACAAGGGGCGGGGATAGGTTTTAGTACCGCTTCGTGAGCAGACCTATATACTTTGACTCTGCCAGAACATATTGGCATGACTGCCATGCAGCTCGTAAAGAGGATTCATGTCACGTACAAGAACCATGCCCTCACCTGTCACAAATACGCTCCGTCCCGAGACAGCATTATCAACAACGCCACCATCATCGGCAATTCCCCAGACCCAAGAAGACTATGCTTGCTTGTTGGAAGCCATCCTCATCTTTGACAAGAAACCTTCCCACTCCCCCCTACTAGCATACTGAGAAGACTAAACCAAGACATGGTATTACTAAATAATACCACACCAGATACAACCACCGAACAAGATACCCCAAATCAAGAAACACCAACCTACACCAGGCATAACGTCACACAACAGCAACAAGCCAATGAAGATTCGGCAAGTAGTGACTTCATGTAACCGCCTCCTCTACCCAACCAGAATCGTGGATGGAGAGCCGCCCTTCCCTTACGATGGTCTGAGAGACTTCCGCAGTGTCTGCATAGAGAGAGGGGCAGATGCCCCCGAGCAAGAGGGTTCCAGAATGAGTCATTTAGTATCTTGTGTCAATTAGGCTTAGGATCCAATTTGTACTGCATTTTGTATAAGATATTCAATTTGACAAATTCTACGTTTTGACATGAATCCCACACTTGCCATTTTGATAGCCAACTTGAGTACAGAAGAAAAGTCAGTAATAAGAATAGAGATATTTCTATACAAAATAAACGCAGCTGAAATAGGCATTATTTTCAATAAAACCTGTATTAATGAAGGTTTTCTTCCAGCAAGTAATAATAATAACAATAATAATGAGCAGAAGTCGACCTACAAACTCTAACGTTACCCACAATTCCAAAGAGGGTTTCCGCAACCTTTTTCTTCTAGCTGTCCACTTGTTTTGAGTCCTTTGCTAAGAAATCACATGGAAATTGACTTCACGAACTGTCCGAATGTTTTGCTATCAGCTCTGCAACCTCTTATATTAACAACTCACTTCTCAGGGCTATTAACTGCCAGCATCAAAGGGTTTCGATTATCAAAACGTGTTTCAGAACAACACTGTGATCGTTTGAGCCAACTGCATGACCACAAAATGGCTCGCATGTACTTTATGTTCATGTCGAAGCGCTTTTGAAAGTCCTGGGAGTCGTGAACACAGGCAACTATTCCTTGTACGTTCTGTTTTCGCAATTGGAATCTTCTCGAAAACGAGGCTTCCCGTAGTTCCATGATGAATCTCCTGTCCTCTTCTGGCACAGTCGCAGATTCCATCCCATTCACAATCACCTACAGCAATTCAAAAGTCCCACAGAGAAAATAAACGTTTGACAAAGTCAAGGTTACACCATAACCGTTACGCATCACGGGGCAACTGAAGCTCTCTCTCCTGTCCTGAAGCTATTTCAGCTGGGTAAGATTTGCCTGAGGAGAATGGAAAGAAATATGAAATTTGGGCCAATAGCCAAGAGCTGGGGGCTATGAGGGCATTCGGAACTAAAAGGGAAACTTAAAAGTTGAGATAGTTCTACGTGGTAACAGGCGGAAAACCTCTCAGTTGCACAATGAAATGATTGTCAGGAGGAGATGGAAAGTAAGATGGAAGAAAAAAATACGAATGGAGGTGTAGTAAAAAGGAATGAAAGGGTTTGCAGCTAGGGGCCAGATGGGATGCTGCAAAGAGCCTCAAGTCATGCCTACAGTGGCCAGCATGAGGTACACTGACACCAATACCCTTACGGCAGGGGTCACCAACTTCTGAAGCTAGAACTAGATGAGCCATTTATTTAGAGAATCATAACAATAAAACTGTCTGTGCCACAGTGGGCAACAAAAAATTACCTTAGAAACTGTTTATATCTCATTGAAAAAAAAAAAAAAAAGTTCCTCGTTGTTAAGTTGGTTGTGTGCTCGCCTACCGATTCGATAATTGCGAGTTTGATTCTCCACTCTGCCGACGTGGAATCAAAGAAATATAAGCTATAGGTCCGTCTCTAGCTAACCAACTGGTTCCTAGCCACGTAAAAATATCTAATCCTTCGGGCCAGGCCTAAGAGAGCTGTTAACCAGCTCAGTGGTCTGGTTAACTAAGATATACTTATTGAAAAATCAATAAAATTGATGCCTATAATGTGCTTTTAAATTTGAATAAAGTTTAAGAAACCTATTGTCTTAAGAGTGTTACATGGATAGAAAGGTATTTGGTTTCAGCGTTTGGA
>NC_087214.1:56022079-56024579 GCF_015104395.2 Macrobrachium nipponense | reverse complement strand
CCTGCAAAGCTTACAGTGCACTCCGTGAGGTACAGTGACGGCACTTCCGCATTCGAGAAGAGAAGACGGCAGGATTCCGAGGTGATTTAATCACTAAAGTTGTTACTTGTGGGGCGCCATTCCTGGGGTTCCTTTCAGCGTCCGAAAAGGCAAGAGTTCGGATTAAATGAAAGGAAATGACAGGAATAACTGAAAACCACATTACCCATCGGTACACTCAAAAATATTGACGTGCATTCCATAAACAAATATTTACGCAAAACGAGTATTTCATTCAATACATTAATTATAAGCCTTTAAATATGACGGCATCCTACCGAATGATACTAATTTAGGACTTTCGCACACAAAGCGTCCTTTGGGTCCGTCGTATCATAATAAAATAATATTAAATCCAAATGAACACCGGCTCCCTTTCCTCATTCATTATGGAAGTGGAATGCTAATGAGTAACTATTTCCGTCCAGCGATTAAATGCTATTTTCACAGACAGCTCTTTGTAGCTTTCCCTCTCATTGTATACCGAGGCCGTTGACCACATTCATATGGATTTATTACCTATTTATTTTTATCTTGTATGTATAATCTGTAGTCCGTCCACAACTATCATAAACTTATAATTGAGATAAAAAAACAACTCAGGAAAAGAAAGAGAGAGAGAGAGAGAGAGAGAGAGAGAGAGAGAGAGAGAGAGAGAGAGAGAGAGAGAGAGAGAGAGAGAGAGAATATGCCTAGTTGCACAGTTTGCAGTGCTACTTTTCCGTCCGCAAATCTTTCGTAAAGGTTACCTATTGTTAGATCTGACTTGTGCGTTGCAAAAGGAGCCTGTAGTTTGTGTTATTCCCTTACATATCTTAGCTTTTCTGAAGTACTTGGTTGTTTATGTGTAAATGCAATGTTTTCTAGTTTATGTGTTTAAACCTAAGACCTTACTGCTACATTTGTTGTTGTTCCACAGTAAGGTAAAAACATTTTTATAAATAATGATGACAAATATTATGACAAAATTTTACTATACGCTAATTATCCAAAAGTAGTTCAGGGCAAGTCAGACGATGGGATGATAACTGGAATATGCTTAAGAATATGGACTCAGGTATATTCTCCAGCAAACTGATAAATTTCCACCGTCAACCGCCTTTGCTAGATGCTAGATATATGCACATGCATGCATCCATGCATGTACACATACATACATATACACATACAATGTACATACACACATACTGACCTGAAATTCAAGCTTCCAAAGAACAAAGTGTTCATTTGAAAAAAGCTACAGAAGATAATGAGAAATCCAGAAGGAAGCGATTACTTACTAGAAAAGAACAAGAACAAAGAATGAAAAAGTTGAGAAATGAATGAATGAGAAAATATGAGGCGAATTGTTTTCGAGTAGTAATGAGCTGCATCTCTGCTTGAAAGTTTGAGTTTGCAATTGCAAAACATCCTTAGGGAGGCTGATCCATAATCTAATGGTGTGAAGAACATAAGACCTCTGTGTGTGTGTGTAATTTGTTGTTTATTTCTTAATGTTTCTAGTTTTAGAACAGGTTCCCCAACAAAATTCGTATTCATCAGAAACGGAGGACTGGTCTTGTTGATATCGCCTACCAGAAATAATTAAAGATTCGTTTAATATGCAAATACACACACACACACACACACACACACACACACACACATATATATATATATATATATATATATATATATAGATATAGATAGATAGATAGATAGATAGATAGATAGATAGATAGATAGATAGACAGATAGAGATATTTTTCTCTCGAAATTATGATAAAAATAACCATATCAGTACACATTACATCGAGGCATTTTCTCCACTGGATAGAAACAGGTCCATTTGCATAATCCTGGTTGGGTAGATGCCTTCGGATAATCTTAATTGAAAAATAAAAAGCTTTCTTTCACTTTCGTGATAGATAAATGGTATTTTGGAACATTTCAACTCCACTGCAGTTGATACCAAAAGTTTTATCATCACTGTTTCAACCAAACTGCCAAATAACGTAAGCACTTAATGGAGAGCTTAAAATCCTGTCCTACAAGGAAAAGGTCAGAGTTCCAAATACACCGAAGTACCTTTCCAGGACCTACTTAGCTGTGAAAAGGTCCCGGCTGTATTATTGTCAACTTTGACTTTTGTATCGTAAGTAAAGGATTGTGGCTTTATTTTTGCCATTTTTAGTAAAATGACTAGAGTACACTTGCTGCCAAAACTAAGATATTGGTAAACTTACTCAAATATTACTGCCCATAATGGGGTGACATTAAAATGACAATAATTCAAAGGTTAATGAACTGATCATTGTTTCATTAAAAGACCAAAACAAAAGGCTCAATAACTTAGATGGCGTCCACTTCTGGGGACAATCTTATTCAGAGCTTTCTAGTTAAGGTTAAATATTTCTTCTTTTTCGAAGAACATCCGATGCTTTCTCGCCTTCCTCTCCAAACCCAGTTGGTTTTCCTTCGC
>NC_087214.1:56000785-56021579 GCF_015104395.2 Macrobrachium nipponense | reverse complement strand
CAATCTTTTGAAAGAATTCCCATTGAGGTGAAAATTTAATAAACTTTGATATTTGTGGGTTGCGGCTTATAACTCTGTATCCTATAATGTTGCAATAAGAAGAAAAAGGTTCAAAGGTAAAGGAGAAAGCTGAACAAAACACTTTCCCTGAATCAGCAGCGAAAGGAAGCGAGTCTTTGTACCCGGATGGAATTTAGATTCTCGGGAAGTCCGGGAAAAGAAACTATGAAGCTCCTGAATGGCGACTTTTCTAAGGATGGAAATTAAAAGAAAAAAAAATTTAAGAAAAAGATGAGAAGGTGCTTACGACATTGTTCTTGCTGGTGGGAAGTTCGGACGTTTCTGTCCGAAATTTATGCTGAAAATCAGCTCTTCGGAATCCGCGTTTTTGCAGGTTTTAACATAAATGAAGTCTGCTCATTGCTGCTGACCCAGATGCATAAATACAAATGTTCTCTCTCTCTCTCTCTCTCTCTCTCTCTCTCTCTCTCTCTCTCTGTGCTTGAACCTTCTAATGTTGCTACCTGGTTGGTGAGTTTTGATTTCTTCGAATCAGATATTTCAGTCTTAGTATATAAAGTCACCGACGTCACTGTACCTTAATGTTTCCGTTGCTTCTTTAATTTACAGGAAGCGCGAATGAAGAGATTTATTTATAGATATAATTTCTGAGAAATTCTAAGCAATGAATAGACATTCCAGAGAGCTAACTACCATATGCATTCGATAACAGTAGATTGTATTGCTTTTAATCATCAATAAATTACTTGTGTTCGTTAACATCCCGGAAATAGGTTCGTTAAATATCACTTAATCGCCTTCGGTTTTTAAGCCATTCAACGAAAGAGAGAATCTTACATTTGCAAATCAAATTTACCTTTTAATCACAAATTTATTCGCATAACTTGAAAAGTCTGCGGAATTAATGAAAATCTTGTTTAAACAAACGTTTAATTCAGATAGGGTTCATTAAACTTTAAATTATTATTTTGTTTTTTCAAGAACAAGCTAATTTTCGGAGGTTCATTGAAGGTGTTTGTAAAAGCTTTTGACGAGATGAACCTGAGGATAAAACTCGTTTTTCAAACTGATGCACAGCCTGAAAGGCCATTATGACGTAGACAACTGGCGCGGTTAGGAAGTATCTGAGATATATTTAAGTTCTAATGACATCTGATACCCTGTTTGTATCCCAGTAATTTATCAGCAAAGTTTGAGGAGTCCAACTGAGAACGAATACATCTCCATTTTTTTAACGTGACCCGTTTATTATTGCCAAATTCTTCCGCACGAATCATAAAACCAAGATTGATCATCGTCCGGATAATCTGCGATTAAATCATTCATTTTCCCATTTCATTCGCGTGAAAGGATGTGGATTAATATTAGTTCCAGACGTCTGGAAAGATTTGTAATCGGTGATCATCACTTCCTGACATTTCCCACTTCAGGAGAGATCAATCCGGACTCTACAATTCCAGTAATGGGGGCCATTTTGAATCCGCCATTGAATAATAATGAGGGATTATCCGTTGAAAATGATCCTCTAAATACTTCAGAATCGAAGGAAAACTGTGAAAGGAATTAAATTACTTGGCTTGTGTTCAGGGAGCAAAGCGTAGAAGAAAACGTGCATATATACACCTGCATAGAATTTGTTCTTGGTGGGTCCGGAAAAAGAATTCGTGAAAAATGGCGACTGAGAGAGAGAGAGAGAGAGAGATACGCGGCATGTTCTTGTAATTCCAAAAAGCTTTGCTTTTTCTTTCCACTTTCAAGATAACCTAATTCGGAACCCATTGAGGGCAATGTCGTAAGCATTTTTGCGAAATAGGGAAATCATCTCTCTCTCTCTCTCTCTCTCTCTCTCTCTCTCTCTCTCTCTCTCTCTCTCTCTCTCTCTCTCTCTCTCTCTCTCTCTCTCTCTCTCTCTCGAGCGATGTGAGCATCAATGAAAGTCCTGTATTACGTATTGAAATCAATCAGCTTGAATAGGTAGATACAAATGATCTTTAAAAACAAGCAGTATAAGAATTCATATTAGGAACCTGAAGAGCTGTAATTAATTGGAAAATGAAGACCTTATTTTTCATGATAACATAAACATGGACTGTTACGATTCCTTTCTTTTTATGAAGCAGGAAGTATTTCAAAAGTCATATTACAAATTACATATCTTAATCGTTGTAAATCCGCCCTCGAAGTTTTCTCTGCAAAAAATGAATGATTTTTATCCGAACGTTCCAGTACAAAAGACTTTGTAGTGAATGTGTAGAGTCACTGAAGTCAGAGAGGTTAAAGTTCAACAAGATATATTTATATAAAAGTGAATACATCTACCTGAACGTTTTACAACAGTTTTCATTGTGTTCATGGCCTTCGTGCAATTGCTTCATTAAGATCCGAACAGCAATATATTTAATCATAAATTTAAAATGTATGTATCTATTGTGCAGGAGAAAAGATTTAACTGCGATGTAAATTTTAATTACCTGATAAATTAGTGTCATCACAGGTACATATTTTGATTGAATCAAGCTTCTTTTTGTACTGGTTCTGTGCAAGTGCCGGACATTTGCTTGCTATGTGGTTTATGGTCTCGTTTTTCATATTGTACTTCCTGCATAGGGGTGAGATGTTTTTCCCATCTATCGTTCTTTGGACATATCTAGTTCTTAGGGCCTGATCTTGTGCCGCTGTTATCATTCCTTCTGTTTCCTTCATGAGCTCTCCCTTCAGTAGCCATTGCCATGTTTTTCAATCTTCAAACGCTGTCCAGTTCTTTAGTCTTTTGTTTTCATGTATTGTCCGTACATTTGTTTGCTGTGCATTCCTCCGTTCGTTTTTTGTCATTCTCCTGACTCTGTATATTTCTGGGTCTTCGTCTACTTTTATCAGTCCTTCTTCCCATGTACTCCTAAGCCACTCGTTTCCAATTTTTTTCAGAAGTTGTCCCAGTGCTCGGCTCTTCATGTTGATGCAGTCCTCTATGGTTGGTAGTCCTCTCCCTCCTTCTTCTCGTGTTATGTATAGTTTGTCCGTATTTGATCTTGGGTGTAGTGCTTTGTGCATTGTTACGTGTTTCCTAGTTCTAGTGTATGCTGCGGAGTTCAGCCTTCGTCCGCTCCACTACTCCTGTGCTGTATCTGAGTTTTGAATTGAGTGTCGCCTCAAGTCTGTCTTTATTCTTTCGTGATGGTGTCCTTCATCTCTTGGTGTTTTATATTATCTCCTTCCTTTATTCCCAGCATTTGTATCCTGTCTCATCTGTGTGTTTTATGCTATAACCCATCTGGTAGCTTTATCAAAATCTATTCTTTTCACTTTGCCTTTTTGTTATTATTATATAATTTTGAAATTACTGCATTGATGACGCTGTAAACGTGAGTCTTTTATCATTTAGTAACTATAGAAATGAATAACTGTACTATTTAATTTATTGAGTGTATTTGTTAATAAAAACTATGCCGTTCTGTCAGAAGGTTTTCGTCAATATTGGTCATGAGAAATACTTCATCATCTCTCGAATGAAAATGATGAATTTTGTATTTGCAGTGAAAGCTTTCCCGCCAGACTTCATTTTTCAGTAAGGTTTTTCAAAGTCGGTGTATTTTTTCTTGATTTTTCCCCTTCAATATGATATTAGGTAACTTATAGCGTATGTATTGCGAAGAAGTTGAGATTTTGTTAAAGCTGAATTGATGATTGACGTAAATAGGCAAATTTTCATAATGTTACACTACAAAAAATCAAGGCACATGCGAGAGACTTATCATACTCACAATTACTTTCATTAGTAATTATTATAATCATATTTCGTTCCATTATTAGAAAGCACGTGAGATTCGTGGGATATTTCTTCTCTGTTCGGTTTCAGTGATTGTTTGGGAACAAATAATTCAATGCAGTTTTAAACTCAGATGTAATCTAACTCTTCCATTACTCAGTGTTGCAAAGCAGGTTCCCGTCTTTCAATTCTCAAAGTAAAAGCTCAGTTGTTCTCTTATGAAATTCTGTACCACATTGCATCCATTTTCCTTCAATAACTTCCAAATTCTTGTGTTAACATGAACTTGCACAGGTTTGTTGGTGGTCGTCTAAGTTTTATATATATTTTTTCATTGTTTTTGTTTGCTTAGCCAGTTGCCTAGCTCTTTCATCTAACCCATTTTTATTGCTAGTTTTTTTCCAGTCATTAGTGTTGTTTTTCCATTCACCTGCCATTTCTACCTAACCCTGACAGCGAATCAAAGAGAGGATTGACAAGAGAATGTTCTTCTTTCTCTCAATTACCGCCTCGACCTTAAAGTGGCGTTTGAGGCTGATGTTTCCCTCCGGAATTCTTCTCTTGAGGAATCGGGCAAAGAATTGGGTTTCAAGTTGCTGTCGCCCTACAGAAGTGTCCTTCCGCAATGGGCAATTTCCGGTTTTTTGCGTTGTAGGCTTTAATAAATTTCATTCTCAATTGAGCAGAATGTAGGTCTTATTTAGCAAATACTTTTATTATTATCCTTCCTAAAAGTTCACGTAAAAGGTCGTCATTTACATTGGGAGCATGCTTCCTTTTTATCAAGTTTCATACCATATTTTTCATCTAGTCTAAAAATTAATAATTTTAACATCATATATTCCTCTCCTACCATTCCTTCACATATATATGATTTTTTTTATATATATAACAAAGGATTCATTAGAATGCTTAGCTCTTCATTATCTTGTCTGCCGATGATTCAACACTGTAACATTCATACGCAAGCACTCCTGCACAAGCCTACATAAACATACAAACTGTAACGAGCTTGCTAGTGCTATTCTACCTTCCAGATAAATGTTGACACTCTCTCTCTCTCTCTCTGTTTTAATCCTAAATTCCTAAATGTTCTCCTAGGAATCTGAATTAAAAAGTTACTCACGATGCAATATCAGAATCATAAACTTTTTCTCATACCTTTTGAATTGCTGCGGAAGCACAAACCAAAATATGACCTATTTTAGTCTAACGTGTGTTTGGAACAAAATCCCCTCCATTAGAAGTTTTATTGGTACCAATATTCATTATTTGTTCCCGACAAGTCAAACATAAATTTTGGTATTTCCTTTTTTCATTATTATTACCAATATAAGTCTTTACCAACGACGCAGATACTCCTGCTGGCAGAATATAACTATTATTTCAAAATTCGGTTGGCATCCAAATCGTATATTTTTATATTTTGCGAACTGATATTTCACTATTGTCGAGGACCTCCAAAGGTCATGATATTAGAAGGTAGCTAATTAAAGATGTTCAATTCCTAGCCTGTGTGAAACATCATGACCAACAGAAGTATTGTTTATCGTTTTCCAGTTTAGAGGAGAAGGAAATAAGCTCTGGTTTCCTGATATAGTGAAAAAGTTAAGTATATCTTAGTTTTACCAGACCACTGAGCTGATTAACAGCTCTCCTAGGGCTGGCCCGAAGGATTAGATATTTTTACGTGGCTAGGAAACCAATTGGTCACCTAGCAACCGGACCTACAGCTTATTGTGGGATCCTCCGAACCTACTTATTCGAGAAATGAATTTCTATCATCAGAAATAAATTCCTCTGATTTCGCGTTGGCCGAGCCGGGATTTGAAGCTTCGGACCACCGGATTGTTAGCCGGAGCGCGAAAACCACTCGTCCAGCGAGGAACTTCCGATATAGTGAAACTTGTAGTTGCGTGTCAGCCATAACTTTCCAGAAAGGCCAATCTGAATCCATGAAATAATGGCTGAGGTCATCCAATTCCCATCTGCTTTTATTGTTCCCAGAACCTTATTTTGGAAATGAGGATAAAGGAAAATTATTCTCCAGGCTAAACATATGCCAGTCGATTTTTTTTTCTTTTGCGGCGCACACCGACAACATCCCCTCCGCCATGTTTACATGTCTGACCGCATCCCTTACCCGCGTGTACATGGTCCGGACAGGTGTTGGCCATCTTCCTGCTATAACTCGTTTCCTCACGAAAGTTACCTAATAAGAAATCCTTAATCAAAAGTCTTCTAGTCCCTTCCTCTCCACCACCACTCCTACTTTTCCCGCATCTCGTTTATTCAATATTTTTAACGTGTTATTTCTTATCAACTACTCCTTGATACCCGCTATGTTAATCAAGTATTGATAATCTTGTACGTTTACAGAGTTAGTTCTTCGATCCGCTTAAAGGGGGGGTAGTAAATTCCCTTCGATGTCCCACACAACAGTTCCCGAGTCTCGTAGATATTCGATTACTATACCGCAAGATGGCGTAATGGATTTGGTTTCTCATTAAACGATATGGGAATGATATTACTTGAGGGAGGATTTCCACGTTCCTGAGTGATATAAGTTGCTTAATCCCATTTAACGGTGTAACAGCTCTCTTCGTTTTACCAGCTGGAGGAGGAGGAGGACGAGGTATAACTGATTTAACCGACGTTGGAACTTACGTCTATTTCCCGTGTTGTAAATGCTGAGAGGAATCGGTTTGCGAGTTTACCTCCTTACACTCGTATTACCTTTATTACTATTACCATTACCACCGTCTTTACTATTACTAATGTTATTTCCGATCATTTCCGATCTTCCTCCTCCTGCCCCTCTTTCTTTCATCAACCTTTCATAAGTTATTCTCGGGAATAGATGGAAATATTAACGCTTTTTAAATAGGATGGCTCATACCCGAACAAGCTGAGATTCATCCAACCAGGAATTTAATCATTTCGGGTACTCCCTCCACTTGATGTAGTACTGCTTCCGACTACCCGCTCTTCCTCTTTTTTTAAAATATTGATGTCGTAGAGCTGCGGGAGGTCGGCGGGGATTAACCCTTCTTTATAAAACAGTCCTTTAATAGTCTCCCACTTGCAAGTCTTCTAAATAATATACTGTAGGATTCTGGTTCCAGTCAACTTTTCCCCCTTTTTTTTGTAGAATAATTCATAAGTGTCCTGCACGGTATATCCCTTCCTGAAGGATACAGTCCTATTCTCATATGCTATACGTACTATACTACCTACCTTCAAAAACAGTTCCTATCAGTGATAAGGTGTTATTATTATTTGAAGAGACTTGCTATTAATCCCCCAACTATGGGGAGTAATGCAGATAAAATCTCGCCGCTGCCTTTCCTACTCTTAAATATTTCCTTCTTCAGTAACGGAGTCTTCTTCAAGGAGACTTCGCGCATCTCCTTCCTAAACCTTCTGAGCTTTTTCACGCGAATTTTATCATGTGTTAGATTTCTCCTGAAGAAAGTTTCTTAAGACTAGGAAATAGTACTAATAAATTCTTTTCCTAATGTATAGGTATTACTCTATTCCCATTCGGAGCTGAAAGACGCAATATAAATAGGGTGAACTCCTCATTTTTATATATTAACGCTCTATTACTAAGATGACTCATATCCAAGCTGAGATTCATCCAACCACGAATTAAATTGTTTGGTACCCTGCTCCACGTGACGTAGTACTGCGTCCTATTACCTTTCTTCCTTCCTTCCTTTTAAAAATATTGATTTAGAGCTCTGGTAGGTTAGCGGCGTTTAACCTTATTTATAAAACGGTCCTTTAATAGTCTCCCCCTTTACAAGTCCTCTACTCTGCTTCCCGTCAACTTTCCCTATTTTTAAATCAATCGTAAGTGTAAGTGTTCTGCACGGTATATCCCTTCCTGAAGAATACAGTCTTGTCCTCATCTGCTATATGGACTATACTACCAACCTTCAAAAAGGGAACTGACGGGTTCTTTCCCACGGTGATCCGTTTTTTTATGGTATGTATCCTGAAAAAACTGAAGGCTTATATCCTCTGTCTACTAACGCGTGAATGCAGTTCGAGGTCTGCTCACCTACTAATCCTCTGTGTGGCATTTTATTATAGCTGGTAGCGATGTCATGCAGCTCATTAACATAATATTTATTTGTATTGTTGTGAGTTAAGTAACTATATTTTACTTTTAAGTGTCCTGATAACTCTTTCAACTATCGCCGCTTCAATTTCTCTCGGATGTACACTATATAATTTTATATTTCTGTTGTTTAGGTATTCCCTCACCTGCTTTTTATAGAATTCCCTACCTTCATCCGTATTCAAATGTGATACCCCCGAAAAAAGTTTCCGATTCGAGAACCTTTGAAATACAATCTTTACTAACTACTTTTTACACCCTTTATCTCCGCACTTGTGTGTTCTATGTAAATAAGATATGACTATTCAGTGTATATAAAATTGTAATCGTTTGTAATGTCTATTCTAAGTGAATAAAATATTTGCTACCTTTATTTTACACATTCTTTCTCTTCGTATGAATTGTGTCATCATCGGAACCTTTGAGAGCAAGCAGCAACTCGTTTCTTTGCAGAAGCGATTATTCTATTCGCATCTCCATCCTGAATTATCATAGCAGCAACTCGGAAAAAAGTGTGATTAGCCAAAACATAATTGAAGAGTATGAAGAGAAATTCTGTAATATAGTACAGAAGCGAGGGATAATAAACACGTCACAGAGGCGTTTACTGCTTGACGGCGTTCGTCAATCTCCGTCATGTTCATAACGCAGAATGTATTCCATTCGGGTAAATTCCGTAGAAATATCAATCTCAACTGCTCCTCACATTCTAAAGAAGAATAGAGACATAGTTCAGATTGAAACTTTGGTCCATCAGTTAATCGGACACCAGAAGGGCGGCGAATTCTCCGTGATATATAAGAAGGCATTATCTCGTATCCAGTAGTACGGTTATCTACTGGTTGACCTCGCACCTGACAGCTTACAGCTCAGGACTAATATGACGGGTGAAACTGCATATCAAGTTATTTATCAACAGTGGTGACTAAGAAGCAGCTGAGGGTATTGAAGACGATATATGAAAATGCTGAATACCCCGACAGTTTTAGAGATATAATTATATTATTTAGAGATGGTGTAAAAAAGTGACCTAGAGTCAACCTTCTTATGCTTTACATAAAGTTGCACTGAAGAAATTCCTTCGAAGAAAGTTGATATCCTCAAAACCTTGGGTCACCGTTAGCAGTGATATGGCTGACATGTCTAAACTTGCCTCTTATAAAGAAGTTTATAGATATCTTTTAATAGTCATCAATCAGTTTTTGAGGTATTTATAGGTTATTCCTCTAAAGAAAAAGGATGGGAATACTATGCAATGGACGTTAAAGAAGGTTCCCGAATCAGAAGCTTTTTTCAGGAGTATAGTTAATACGGATGAAGGTAAGGAAGCATTTGTCAACGGAATAGGTAACACTTTTCAAATCCGTATCCATATTTTTTAATAAGATGTTGGTGGAATCTTGTCCGATATTTCACTATCAATCGTATATTAAACTGTTAAAAAATATAAAACCCATTGCGATGACTATGTTAGGACGGAGTGGATTGTTTAATGACGATGATAATGGGACGTTTGGTATTAGAGCATACATGGCTTATACCTTCCAGGACTCTGCCAGGTGCGAAATGAGTGTCATGGCGACTCCTAAATCGCTTGGTATACATACCTACTTCCCCTTGCTCCTTGATCTAGCGAGTATTGACATGTATTTACTAGATTCGGTTGATTTGAGAATTAGGTTAGAAATGGTTAATAACAGCCGGATTTGGGGTATAGATATAAATGGAGAGTTGAACCAGTTGAACGTGGAGAAGGCTAAATTATGGATTAATAAGGTTACCCCGCACTATAACGCCATGTCCGCTTTGGATGAGGCTTTACCAGTATAAAACGTACATCATCGGAACGGATGAATCATAATCGATCAGGCATTTGGAGCGTGTATTCCCAAGAAGTTAGTCACCTTGGTTGATATGAAGAATTTTTCGGGAGAATATGCTAGGAATGGGTTATATTTTGAACACTGCGATTTAAGTAAATATACATATCACTATTAACGGGGACACTATATATAATATTCAAGAGTACGTTCCCCAGGAGAATAACGCAATTATCTTACGAAATGCAGAAAGCAATCGGGGCCGGGCATGAAAACATGATCACTCCGTAGAGTCTTGCGCAGTGCCGACACCACCGTGGGAAACCTGTGAAATTTCACACCAATTTGATTTTTCGGGAGAATATGCCAGGAACGGGTTATATTTCGAAGACTGCAAGTTAAGTAAATATACGTATCACTATTAACGGGACACTATATAACATTCAAGAGTACATTCCCCAGGAGAATAACACCGTTATCCTTTAAACGCAGAAAGCAATCGGGGCCGGGCATGAAAACATGATCACTAACAATGCTTTTAAAAGAGGGAGATATATTTTCTGTTTTAGTTTCACGACCGAGGATATGAAGGATTCGCTATCGGTCGAAATTTCCGAGGATAACAATTAGATTGGCAGGGCCAGTGGCAAAGCCTCAAAGTAGTAATGATTTTTGGGAATACGGATGGTATTTTATCAATCGATTCAGATAGATAATTCAGTGCGACGTTAGAGGGTGAAATGGATGGATACTAGAGAATTAGAAATATCTTTAAAGGACACATTAGGGCCATTAATTAGATATTTAGGAATATCCGCCTCAGATGATGTAGGAGGGTTGGTATTACTGTTAAGTTGAAATGAACCTTTAGTCTTTACATCTAACACTCTAGAGTCACCTTCGGGTATTAATGCTATAGGTCACTGGGTAGAGAATTAGAAATATCTTTAAATGACACGATAGGGCCATTAATTACATATTTACTTAGATGATGTTGGCACGTGTGTATAAGTAGAAATAAACCTTTATTCTTTATATCTAACACTTTAGAGTCATCTTTTGGGTATTAATAATATAGGTGTCTGGGTATATTACTTCGTGGAAAGGTAACCCAGAAATTTAATTATCTTCTTTGACAGTTGCCCTATCGAGCCTGAATTTTATTCACAAGGATTTTTCAGATTTCTGCGTAATCATTCTGAATATACCGTTTAGCAAGTTAAAAGACAGATACAACCGGATTTTTCGAATAAGTGCGAACTTTGCGTTCCGTTTTTTCGTACACTGCTCCAATCTCCATGGAATAATAAGTTGGTTAAGGGACTTAGAATTTTTTCACTTGGTGGGTTAGGTTAGGTTAGGTTGGGTTAGGTTAGGTTAATGGACTTAGAATTTTCGGGTTTCCTGTGGAGTTATATATAACTTACTCTCCTCATGAGCCATTTTGGGGTTCTTTTCTGAACTAGAGTGAAATATTTGTTGGTTTTCCCGTGGAGTCGTTAATGGTCAACGTACGTGAGGTTAAAATAAAAGCAAGCTTATGGGGTTTATCGCCTGTGAGCCGAATTGGAGGTTGGGTGTTGAGGTTGAGCCGAAATGGGGTCTTTTTCCCTACTATCGCTGAAAATATGCCTGTCGATATATGATTTCCGATTGGCTCTAGTAACACAGATCATTAAAGAATAAATATCTGTAATTTTTAAAAACGAATTTGTCTGTTTTCTTTGCATATTCGTATGAAAAGTACTTGACGAACGACGAAACGGTCGCCTTATTCGACCGCGTTCTCAGGGTTTTTATTGGAAAACGTTTGGATAAGTAAGTGATCAGATTCAGAACATCTTAGACTTTCCTGTTGAATCTCTGAAGTCCAGATAAGGAATGGCATTCACGCCATATTTGTCTGCGACTAAACTATCCCCCTCTGGAACCGTTTTTAACACTGATCGAGTCTGTCAAATCATTTCAGATTAACAATATTGATGAAAGCGTGAGAGAGAAGAGAGAGAGAGAGAGAGAGAGAGAGAGGGGGGGGGGGGGGGGGGGGGGGGGGAAGCCGTCCGAGAAGTAAGGACCAAAAAATTGCTGGAAAATAATTGAAATTCTATTAGAGTGTCATCTGAGTATCTTCCGCGAGTCTATTCTGTTGCAAAAAATCTATATGAAGAAAAGTGAAATGTATAAGCTTCATGCCAGTCCTCCAAAGTATTGTGAATGAGAAAAAGAGGAAGTGGAGCAACGTTGCTCCAATGGCAGGTTTTGTGATCTGGGTGATAATCTGAGTGGAAAGGATGTTAGCATGTTTATGCTGATATTATTTCGAATACAATTTTGTCTTTAACACGTCTGATTATTTCATTATAATCGTCGCAGCTTCTATTTTCTCCCTAGATTTCTTCTGAAGTTTAATTACAGGTTCTCGTTGCTTCCAACATATTCCCCTTTCACTTTCTTGTTGAAAAACTTCTTTCATTTATGGTCTTATCTTTACACTCGCCATTACTCATGTCAGCCTTCAAGTCCTCGAAGTAACACAGCGGTTCTCTCACAGGTCTTGAGAATCTTTCGGACTTCAGTGACCCAACTCCTCTGCTACTACGAGGTGTTTTTTTCCCAAGGATGTTCTATTTTGTGTCTACCTTTGTCTATTTTACTTAGTATACCGTGTTTTTACCTATGTGTAATGTAATTTGCTTCCAGCTATGTATAATGTACTTTGTAAACTGTGTTCCTTTGTGTTTCTATCTAAGTATACTTTACTCTGCATACTTATTTATACTGAACGTTTCCGTATGCATTTATAGCTAACCACTAACTCCCTCAGTGATTATTTATCCAGTTACTTGATATTAAAGGCAATATTTGCATTTGCGAATTTCCACTCACTGCCCCATTTAGATGTGGCATCCGCAGCCCAGAGGAAAGGACCCTTGAAAGTTGAGGGGTATCAGAGGTCAGAGCGGAAGGCGGAACGAGAAAGTCTGCCTTCGTTTCCTTGACCTTATCGGCCCCCGATGGATGTGTGGGGCAATCATTTCCTTCGGAATGTTCTCCTTGATGACCCGTGCAAAGAAGAAATGTTCAAGCTGCTGTCGTCTTAGAATAAACTCGTGTCACAATGAACGTCTACTTTTATGATGCGTTTTGGGATCTCGCTCAGTAAAATAGTATCACGATTGAAATCATGCTTTTGGTGCTCGACCAAACTCTATCATTTTATTGTACAGAAAATGTATAAGTTTGATAGATTTTCGTTTTTCAAAAGATCGTTAAAGAATGTTTCCCACCATCTGTTAATGGTTGGAGAGGTTCGGTTAAAAAACAATGTTCTGGAAAACATGAACACTGGGTAATATTCGGCAAAATTTGCCTTTCACTTATCTGTAGTTCATGCTTCCCCAAACTATAGAAATTGGAGCGCCATCTTACCATATAATATTGACAGAAATGTTTCAATTAGCAAATTGCCTTGTAAGATAGAAAAGATCTGGGACTGCCTGTTCATCTTCTGACTGAAGTTGCGTCCTTGATTTGTCTGGTCTCCCTCAGTATCTGGGAACCATCCCTAGCGTCAGGTGCAATATCATAAGCCTTCATTATTACAAGCCTCTCCTTATTAAGCTTTTCTCAGAAACTGAGAATCCTGTGTTCACGGAGCATCCAATTGATCAGTGTACTCTCTATGAAGTTGATGTTCCAGACAGGGAAATGAGAGGATAAGTCTGAGCCATCATATTAATTACGAATCCCGCCAGGATGCTTAGGGTCACAAGCGTATGGCATTACCTATCAGAAGTCATCATCGCTTATTTGTTTTGATGTTGAAAGCCTCAAGCATACGTTCATACGACAGTGCAAGTCGCCTTTTTAAAAAAACGTTTTTCATATTATGTCAATGAATGTTAATGTAACTATAAATTGAGTGAGAGAATGAATTTCAGCCCTCACGCTGTTTGAACTCGCATGGAAGGTGCTTCGAGTCAAAAGTACACAGACCTCGGCACATTCCATGGCAGAGCAACTCTTTTCTCTCTCCCACTTGGAGGAAAAAGTCTGTTAGAGGGCAATAGCAAAACGGTAAACAGCTGTTACTTGCCTTTGTAGCATTGCTTTTGTATACTCTATGGTGGTTAGTACAGCTGTGTATTTGAAGCTTTAAGCATCTCAGATGCCGGTTCAAACCGCTTAGAAGCTGAGACATTCTTTAGTATGTCATGTTTAATCGTAAGTTCCCCTTTATTAAACTTGCATGACTTTATTTTCCATATTTTCTGCTTTAGTGGTCTTGCCCGGACCGCAACTAAGGTGTCTTGTTTTAGGAGGCTTTTAGTATCCTGGGATTTCGGGACAAGTTTGAGCCGTCCTGGGAAATCCCGGCGCTCCTGGATTAGGCATCACAACAAATGCCCTATGAAAATCATGGTCTTCTGGTTCTTGTTGAATTTCATAATACATATACATTTTTATTCAACTAAGGAAATTTTTGTAGTGTATATTATACTGGTACTTTGTCATGTTTGAAGCTGGAAGTTTGAATAGAGATTGATATGAAATATATAATTTTAGTAACTTAGTAGGGAGTAAAATGATACGCAGCGTGACAAAGTCTCTTTATTGTTCAATACATGAGAAACATTAGCCCATTCGTCGTGAAAATGGAAGACCTGAAAGGATAAAAGGATCTTAAGTCCAGTCAAGCTCATCATAATTTATAGGGAATAGTAGGTAATAGTTCTTAGCACTACGATGATAAAAAAAGGCCTTTCAATTGTCTTGTTTTGTGAATTTGGGCTTTTTTACTCCTGAAATTACTTTTCAGGAAGCATAAGCAGCCAATACTTTTGTCTGTCAGCATTGTTCTTATTTTGGTCATGAAAAGCCCAGCAGCTGAGAGTGGAGGGCCTGAAATATCTTCTCCAAATTGTGTGTCGTCTCTCCCGTTAACTCAAATAAACTGAATTCTTTCCCAAGATGTCAGAAATCACATTCCCTTCTTCTTATACCTTGAGTCTGTTCTCTTGCTGCCTGAAGTTTGTCGGGTAGTGTAGTGTCATTTTTGCGTCTACAGACATCAGACATCTGACCGGAGGATGGCTGTACTATAGGAAGTTCCTCCTCGGTGTCTGTGCTGACTGCAGTTTCTGGAAACATTCCTGATAAAATTTTCTTATCTGCTTCCATGAGAGTAGACTCTGATCCTAGTGAACTTGTTAGTCCTTCAGCACGAGTAAAATTATCTCATAAGGCCTACAAACGCTGAACTTCTTTCATTAATCTTCTGAGTATAAAAATCACAAGCGTCTTTGAAAATGGAGAAATCTGCACATCCAGTTCGTTCAATATAAATGAAATTATGCTCTCAGAACTAAGAAGAGTAGTACCTCTGCCTCTCAACCATCTTGCTCTTATTTTCAGAGGTTGGAGTGCTTTACAAACTGGTTCAGAAGGACAAATTTACTGTTTGTAATGTTCATTTCGATATCACAGTCAATCATAGCTTCAGCATAGGTGCTTTTTATTCCAAGAAATCGCTCCAAAATGTCTGGTAAGCTATTACACCTAGTTTTTGAGTCCACTTTCACACTTTCAGCATCAGTTCTTTCCCATACTCGCTCACAAGTCAGTACTGCGCTCTCTCTCTCTCTCTCTCTCTCTCTCATAATCTCAAAGAGCTGAAAACGCTTTGGATCCAATTAGAACATAATTTGCTTATGAGTTACAAATACTAAATTGCAATATATATTGAATAATCTATTTAATGAAAAGAGTATTAGTTTGATTTTATGAGGCATATATTTATCAATATACTTTATTTTCATGTTGTAAGAATGTCGTCAGGAAATAACCATCTGGTTGTAGTTGAACTGCAGCTCTTCTTGAATCTTGAAATCTCTCTTCCCTGACTTTTTTTTTTTAGACATTATTGAATGTAATATTACACACAAAAATATGAAAGCCAAAATCCCGGGTAACAAAACTGGGCTAAATATGGCCGGGGGAGAACCCCTAACCACAATCGAGACACTCGAATTTACAGATCACATGTATATATAAATATATATATATATATATATATATATATATATATATATATATATATATATATATATATATATATATATATATATATTGTAATAATATGCTTAATTTTCATTCGTGGCCTGTAAAGTAAATTTCATTCAGTTACTTTCAATTTAAATTTTTCATTGCTACAAAAAAAAAAAAAGACTGGTTAGGGTTTTTCTCGCTCCCACCAAAGGTTGTTATTATTTAAGTGGTACCTCGCCCATGAGAGTTGTTTTTTTTTCCTTCCAAGTATTTATTCGGCCAGATGCTTGTTTGGTGATTTGCGAGTCGTTGCCTCACTTTTGGTGGGGACCGTTGGCTGAGGATGAAAGAGAGTATGCATTCGGCTCCTTATCTTGGAGGTTCCCCTGACCTGATCCTTGCAGGACGTTTTGAAAATTTGGAGAGTCTCTTGGGAGATATATATACACTCTAGAGGCCTTGCTGCATTTGAGGACCCCCTTTTCACCTGTATTACAAAGGGCGTTGATGGTGTTCCGCCTCCTAATTACTGAAGTTGTTGTGGAAGCTGCAGCCTTGTTGTTTGAGAAACGTCTACTGTGCTCTGATCGGGCGCCATTCCTGTGTGCTGTAGAGGGTACTATATCTACGTATCTGCCTCTCTGGACCTGCCTGCTGCCCTTGGGAAACCATCTTGTCTTGTCCCTGGTCCTACTTTCGTCCTGAAACCTCCGGAGTCGTGAAAAGGCCTGAATCTGTTCAGAATGCTGGTAAGGATATACTGAATATATTTCTTACACCCTTTTATCAAACTACACAAATTGGAAACCCTTACCTGTTGTCAATGGTGCCCTCTGTCTGCAAACATGTCATTAGGCTATTAAGATCACATAAATACAAAAATATACTATTTATTACCCAAAGCAGATGAATATAAAACAGAACAAAATGATTAATAAGTCATAGTGATAAAAACCCAAGTCTGCCAACAAAGAAAACTAGTAAGTTATCATTCTACTCTCCTGGCTAAGAATTCACTCCCAGACTCAGAATGTCAATCGTTTCATTGTATTAGTCAGGATAGAGAATCCCGTCTCTAATATCATGGAATAGAACCCATCTGTAATAAAGATGCATGAGATAATATTGGATAAAAGATACACTTCACACATCACTCTTTTCAAAAGTAATATTAAGTAAAAGAATGTATTTCACACTTCTCTCTCTTTTCAAAGGCAACGGTTTTCTAAGTCCTACAAAATATGTGCCACACCTTTAAGATGGGGTTTTCTCCCGACACCTGGCGTTTACCAAACTGACCTTTTTCTTCTCACAAAAGGAATGTGCCTCTCGCAAGTGCCTTGGTCGATTAGACCTGTAACATCCGAACAAACGAATGTCCATACTCGACACACACCAAACTGCCTTGACAACAGAACGAGCAGCCTCCAGATTAAAATGTTTACGTATCAGATTCCTTCATTCAAGAAGGCTCCCTCTACAGCTCAATCTGTCTCCAAGCAAGACATGATATGTAATTCACTAACACATTACACACTTGTAAGATATTCGTTATAGACGTTACTGACGCGGGTCAGTGTATCCTCCGGCTGCAGACCCCCTTCGGGATTCCGGAGCAGTTGATAGACAGCCGTCTGTTTATTGAGTAGTGGTGTTATCGACCATGTTGTGTCTGTGTGTAACCACCTTTGATGTCAGATCAAGTCATCTGTGATAAGTTATTTGTATAATTATGTATGTAAATATTTTTGAGTAATTATATGATCTAGGATTAAGGTTCTTTCCCTCTTTCATTATCTTCTCCAAAAGAATATTTTCGGGGCCTTCTAGAAATAGGCTGTTTTCCTTCCTCCTCTTAATTACTGTCTCTTATTCTATCGTGTGAATTGAGGATATTTTTAGGTAAAGTATTTTGTAAACCCTAATCAGTTTTTTTATGTGGGTTTAATTTAAGATTTATTTATAATAAATACTAAAGTTTTGATAATTATTTTCGTTATCCTCTTTGAATGTTATCTGGTGTTTTTCACTGTCTGGAGATCTTGCCCCTTGGTTTTACATGCTAACTTTGAGGCACTGATCATTGAAAGAAAAGAACCTGTTCTTGCCACAATAATGAAAATTATTGATAGGCAAGATGTGAATTATCTAAAGCAAACACACTGATTGTCTCTAGGTATCTCGTTGGTTTTCACTATATGAGGTGAAAATGGGGAGTGCCTATAAAAAAGAATGCTTCTTTAATATATGAACTCAGTATATACTTTATTATGTATTCTCATTCCACTGTGGAAATGTAAACTTAACTCATACATGTATATACAGGGTGGGGCAGAACCAATTGAGCAGTTTTGAGGAGATATAACAAAGTAATGGAGGTACATAGAGAAGAAAGTGTGTTATTCTCGAGGTTAGCATAACATACCATTTACAATCCTTATGTTCTGAAAATAATGTCAGCAAGATGGCAGTCGTTAGCTGCAACACACTATTGGAGTCGTTCTCTGAAGTTTTCTACAGCGCGTTCACACATACTGCAGGGTATGGCGTTAACTTCTTCAATAATCCGCTCCCTTAACTGTGGTAGGGTGTGAGGGCGACTTTTGAACACTCTTTCTTTCAGATGTCCCCAAAGAAAGAAGTCTCAAACGCTCAAATCAGGTGACTGCGCAGGCCATCCTAAATCACCCCTTAGAGACACCAGGCGTCCGGGGAACATGTTTCTCATAACATTGAGTGAAATTCGGGCTGTGTGAGCTGTAGCCCCATCCTGCTGAAACCACATGTCCCCCAAGCCTTCATTTTCAATAATCTCTTCCATTCTAGGTTGCATGAAATTTTGCAACATTGCAACATAGCGTTCGGCATTCATGGTCACGGTCACTCCGTCCTCCTCAAAGAAGTATGGGCCTATCACTCCAAATTTTGAGATTGCACACCAAACCGTAAGCTTAGGGGAATGTAGCGGTCTTTCCTGGATGAGTTATGTTCAGCCCAATAACGGAAATTTTGCTTATTTACAGCCCCACAGAGGTGAAAATGTGCTTCATCACTACTGAAGAATGCTGCCTCGGGAACAACCTTTCCAAGCATGTTCGCACACAGATTTTGGCGATTGGCAATGTCTGCTTGGTTCAGTTCTTGAGCCATCATCATTTTGTAAGGATGGTAATTCAAATCCGTATGCAGAATCCTCCTCAAACTGCGTGAGGAGATTTGCAAAGCTACGCTATACCTTCGTGCAGATTGTCTTGGCGACTGGATGATTGCTGCTCTCACCCTCTCGACATTTTCTGGTGTTCTGATGGACCTGCGTCGGCCATGTGTATCTGTTCTTAGTGTGCTACCAGTTGCCTCCAACTGCCTAACCCAGGACTGAATTGTGTTCGCCTGAGGAACAGCATTGTTGCGTGGAATATTGAACCGTCGCCAAAAAGCTCTCTGCGTTGCAATCACAGATTGATTGTTCTCAAAATATGCGCACACAGCAAAACCACGATGTACTCCCGTCCACACCATGTCGGCTACTGAAATGGGAATGTCTGAGGAGGGCAACAACACCACCCTCCCCCCACTCCCCTCCCTTCCCCTCGAGCATTGACTCTTGTAAACTGCTCAATTGGTTCTGCCCCACCCTATACTATATAGATAGATAGATAGATCTGGATATGTATGTATGTATGTGTGTACGTACCAACGTAACTCTGAAACGCATTGAGCAATTTCAACCAAACTCAGTATATATTTGTCCTACTATCTTGAAAAGAATGCTGTGGGTGTAAGACATCACCAGCACCAAAGGGGGTGTGGGTGAGAAGGGCTTCCCGAAACAGGGCTGGTTCTGCCATACACCTTGTAACTAAATAAACTCTACAAATTTATCATACCTCATTTTGGTATACATTTGACTTACTACCTAGTAAAGAATACTGTGGGGTGGGGTAAGACATCACTGGCAACATAGGGCGTGGTGGTGGAAAGTGGGTGACATGTAAAAATAACCGCAAACTACAGACACTAATGATTAATCCAGTGTTTGAAGTTGCTGAGGTGAATGGTAATATTTCCGATCCCCTTTTGAGTCGAAGTTCAACCATGACAGGGAAAAGGGGGCGGGGGTGCGGGACAGTTGAGTAGTTGTTGAAAATAAAATGTCAAAAATGACAAATATTAGCGTCTAATCCATAGACTTCGAGGTCGCTGACGTGAATAGTAATATTCCCGATGCCTTTTAAGTCTAAGTTCAGCCCCGGTGGGAATGGGGAATGAGAAAAGGTAAAGAATGAGAAGAGAGAGAGAGAGAGAGAGAGAGAGAGAGAGAGTTTATCAGTTGCCATTCAGTTTCCCTGGGCAGCGCTGGGTGGTCAACTGGTATATATATATATATATATATATATATATATATATATATATATATATATATATATATATTTGTTTGCGTTATTTTCCTGATTTGTTTTAATTCTACTATTGAAATTTTACTTTACATTTTTTTTAAATCTTTTTTTATGGAGTTCTTGGTAATAAAAAACTCAAATGACCAACAAATATCTTGCTATATTATCATTCTGGGAAACAACATTATAAACATATCGATATATACGTCCTTTCCTTCTGTAATTGGCTGCCAGATGGTTCTGGTCCTTGAAGTTATTAGGGAACTTATCATATTCTTCCTGCCGTCGTCAATAGCCGATAATTGAAGGCTTTGGTCCCTGAGATTGTTAGAGAGTCTGGGTTTCCTCACGGAAAATGGACATAAGCGATGTTTATGAGGCTCTGCTGTTCGATATATGACTGTAATTCGTTTTCCTTCTTTTTATTTGTTGTTACTCTGTTTTCAGTGAGTTTTGCATTTCATATAGCACTGGGAATTATATATACTTTTGACTCTTCAGTACATCACTGAGCAGAAACCAGTCCTAGAAACTCTAAAAATAAATATCATGGTTTATAAAAATAACAAAGGTCTTGGGAAATATGAAAAAGAAACAAACACACAAACACAAATTG
>NC_087214.1:55948624-56000285 GCF_015104395.2 Macrobrachium nipponense | reverse complement strand
GTGACAGAAAATGCTTATTGCAACTTTCATTCTTATCCGTCTTGGATCACAGTCCCAAATTTCCCCCGAGACAAACTCCGTTTTACCCATACGATCAGTGGACCGACTGTCACACTGTTTATGATAGAAGACGCAGAACTGTCCCTCCCATGATTTGTATGGATTGTCGATTCCATTTAAATTCATCTGTCCTTTCGAACCATTGCTCATCCAGTATGGGAGAACAAGAAACTGCGCCATTATTTAAGGATGATTAGTATTTGTGGGACAAATTACTAAATCATCTAAGGATTTTAAAGATTTGTTTTCTCATGGGTACGTTAGCAACTCCCGTGCGAGCATATTTTTAGATCATTTAATTCTTGGTGGGGGGACAACAGTAAGATCATGTCCACTTGGCTGCATTGAGAAACCCCAGGCTGCGCTTGCACAATATTTTGCTTTCTTTTACAGTAAACGCGCAATTCCATACATCCTGCTAAGGTAACTCACTCTCTCTCTCTCTCTCTCTCTCTCTCTCTCTCTCTCTCTCTCTCTCTCTCTCTCTCTCTCTCTCTATATTCTTATATATATATATTATATATATATATATAGATATATATATATATATATATATATATATATATATATATATATATATATGTGACACACAGATACACTAACACACACACACACACACACACACATATATATATTATATAATTATATATATATATATATATATATATATATATATATAGATATATATATGCAATATAAAAACAAAACCCACTGTATCGTGCTTCTTAAGAAATCAATAGAGGGATCCACAGTAATATCCTTGTTATCTAGATATAATATATTTATGGAAATAATACAAAGCTTAAAGCTTTCATCCATCCTCCTGTGGACTTGATCAATAAGCCTTTAAGCTTTGTATATATTTCCATAAATATATTATATCTAGATAAACAAGGAGGATTATTGTGGATCCCTCTATTGATATATATATATATATATATATATATATATATATATATATATATATATATATATATATACATATATATATATATATATATATATATATATATATATCTTATATATATATAATATATATATATATATATCTCATTGCAGAAAATAAAAAGAATTCTCGCTTGCCGATCAATGAATTTTTTCTTTCTACAGATTATGAGTACTGCCTACAGTCCTGCAAAATACAATAACTTGGGGAACGGAAATGATGACAATAATTGATATCGTTATCTTCAGTCAAAATGAATTAAGATCTTAAACAAAAGAGAATAAAAAGAATAAAATGAGAAGCATTTTCAGTATTTATCACTGACGGTGAAATTATTCTTTTTCCGGACAAGACAATTTATCATTTGAAATATTTCCAATGATAATAAAACGATTTTTTTTTTGTCTGGAACTATCACCATATAAAGGTATTTAAAACCCCCCACCCCCCCCCCCCCCCCCCAGTAGATTAGTATTCCGTAAACGGATCACCTATGAGCCTCGTCTAGACTCTCCAAAGTCGGGAGGAGAAAAAACTGCTAAAACCACTACTGTCTGAGTTTTCTGTGTCACTTCGAATCAGTTTAGTTCAATTTTCCGACACAAACGAACCGAAAAAAAATATTTTACATTTAAGTCTGAATGGTTACTGTAAATTTTATTTTTATCTTTTTTTTAACAGACTCTTGACTGCTCTTGTTTTCTTCACAGAAATCTCGATCGTTATTCAGAGAAGGATTTAATTCTGGTATATGAAAAAGACTGCTGATTTTCCACTCAATTTATTTTTTACAATAGAATTAATTTTCTGAATGGAAACGTGAAATCTTACTCATCTTGTGTACGCTAAGTCGTAGGACTTTTTTTTTTTTTCACTAATTAGAAATAAAATTAATTTTAAACGAATCCATCTTTTTCATTGCATATTTTAAAATCCAGATGTCCGGAGACTAGTTTTTTTCGTATTTCTAATTTTGAGCAGAACGGAGTCCTGAGCAACAAGGGTCGCTTGCGTGAAAGAAGAAATAATAATAATAAAAAAAAAAAAAATTGCAGAAAACGCATTAAAAATGTTCAGTGTAAAATGCCATAGTTTCTTTATTTTCTGAGGCAGCGAGTTAATGATCTTTTAAAGATGATCCCTAAGAGCTGAAGATTACGTTCCGAATTTTTTTTTTTATTATAAAAAGAAAATGAAAAAATCCCAATAAGGGGGTCGACTTCAACTGTCGGCGAGTTGTAAGTTTTCCCGAATTTGAATGAATTTCAAAAGTGTTTTGCATTTTCGTGCAAGATATAAAACTATAGAGTTATTAGGAAACGGGACAACTTTCAAGAAATGAAAAATAATGAGGTAATGAAATGATCTCCACGACTCATGCAAACCCTTAGAACTACCTACGAAATGGAAATGGAAAGTGGGATATGACAAACGCCGATCCGGAAATAATTTTTGTCGACATGGGCCTCTCTTAGAAGACCTACATGAGAACAGAGTTGGATATTTAGTGCGTGATAAGTGAACATGAGTGGAAAAAAATGGGAAATGAATAGATATATGAACAATTCATAAATATTCTTCAATGCATATTAACAGAATGGAGACTTTTTCAGTGCAAGTCAAGAACAATTTTTAACTTCGATCAAATTTTGTCATAAAAAATTATAACAATGTAACGAAAACCAGTTCCACATTTGATAAAAGAAAAAACTAACTAAGAAAACTGTAGCATTAGGATTCCATAAAAGGAACAAACTGCAATACAAACACGGAAAACAAAAGGCGTTCTTAGACATAAACAGTACAGAGTAACAACCTAATAAACATGAATACCTCCTAAAAAATGTTATATTAATAAAAAAAAATAATAGTATATTAACACTCATCAAAACCGAGACGGCGAATAAAATCCTGAAAACGAAAACTTTTTATCCTACAGAATTTGACCTTCAAAACTTTGACAGTTGCGTGAATGAAATTGAATGCGGCCAGCACCAGACGATTCAAGGAAAGCGACAAATATTCCAAAGTGCCACCTAAGGCCTCCCTGAAGCCCTCCATCTACACACACACCACACAAACAAAGAAACTTTTGGCAACCCTGCCCCCCATTAGAAAACAAACTAAATGGATTTCTAAATTTAGTGTAGCAGAGTCACGAGATTTCAATCCGGTGTAGTAGGAAATAGGAAAATTATTACGAATGATGCAATGGTAACAAAATGCAGAGACAAAACCCTTCCTTTGAATCTACCTTTTTTCAACATTACAACAATAATGTAAGTGAAAAAAATGTTGCTTAGCACCACCTGTATAGGTAAATATCTCGTCCAAGAATATAATAAATTATCAATTAGGTAAATTGATAAATAAGTAGGTAAATAAATAAATAAATAAATACACAACGGCCTGAACAAATACTTTTCGTATAATCTTTTTCAATACTGTAAGTGTTCAAGAGTCACGAGGCTTCCGTCTCTCACCAGTTAGTTGATCATCATGGAAGTTTTTCGTGGTAAACCCAAGAAGTTTTCGAAAACTGCGAAGATTTATCGTGACTTGATATTTGTGAAGGACTCAGGGGCAGGCAGGATGATGGAAATATTTCATTCTTAGATGCAGGACGAAGAAGTCCAAGAATTATCTCCCCAAGATGATAAAAGGTCAACATTGAACTTTGAAACTAGAAAAATCACAAATCCGAGAACAAATATATTTAAAAAAAATCCTCCTAGGGGGGTCTTAGTGCCCCCACACTCAAAGAGGGCGCATGACGTTCCAAACAAT
This sequence comes from Macrobrachium nipponense, assembly GCF_015104395.2. Lineage (NCBI taxonomy): Eukaryota > Metazoa > Arthropoda > Malacostraca > Decapoda > Palaemonidae > Macrobrachium > Macrobrachium nipponense. Next base: position 55,996,492 of record NC_087214.1, on the reverse strand, counting down.
CAGTCCACATTTTTCAATATATTTGCTCATCAATTTGTGTTTGTGTTGTGTGTTTCGTTTTTCATATTCCCCGAGACCTTTGTTATTATTTCTTAAACCATTGATATTTGTTATTTTAAGAGTTTCTAAAACTGGTTTCTGCTCAGTGATGTATTGATGAGTCAAAAGTATATGTGAAATGCAAAACTCACTGAAAACTGAGTAACAACAAATAAGAAGAAGGAAAACGAATTACAGTGATATATCGAACAGCAGTAGAAACCTCATAAACATTTGCTTATGTCCATTTTCCGTGAGGAAACCCAGGCTCTAACAATCTCAGGGACCAAAGCCTTAACAATTATCGGCTATTGACGACGGCAGGAAGAATATGATAAGTTCCCTAATAATTTCAGGGACCAGACCACCATCTGGCAGCAATTACAGAAGTAAAGGACGTATATATCGATATGCTTATAATGTTGTTTTCCAGAATGATAATATAGCAAGATATTTGTTGGTCACTTGAGTTTTTTTTATTACCAAGAACTCCATAAAAAAAGATTTTAAAAAATGTAAAGTAAAATCTCAATCGTAAAATTATAAAACAAATAATCAGGAAAATAAACGCAAATAAATACAATATATATATATATATATATATATATATATATAATATATATATATATATATATACATACATATATATATATATATATATATATAATATATATATATATATATATATATATATATATATATATATATATATATATATATGAAATAACTTGATCACGAAGTATATAAAACGTGATGCTATGTATAAATAAAGGTTTTTTTGCCACGAAGGAAAAAATGAAAAACACGAGTTGGCCGAGTACTTTCGGTCCTATTCGGACCCTTTACTGAGGCATACTGATTTTACAAAGAACACCATAGTCAAAGAAGGCTTAATATACAAACTGACACTAACCAGATTAGCCATAAGGGCGATTTTCACTCTACAGAGAGGAAGAGTCATAGGCTAGCCACACCATTGAAGGATACCCGCGGTAAACAAGTGATTCTTCCAGAAAAAAAGTACATTTTGAAAACAACACGGGAGCATATACAATTTATATCATGAATTTTACACAAATTTTCCCAACCCAACAAAAATTATTATTAATGAAAAGACGAAAGAAAATATTAAATATATATATATATATATATATATATATATATATATATATATATATATATATATATATATATATATATATATATATATATATATCAAGCAAGAGAAAGAGGGAGAGAGAATATCGAACCAGAGAGAGAGAGAGAGAGAGAGACGAGAGCAGAGAGAGAACGAGAGAGAGGAGAAGAGAGAGAGGGAAGAGAATTAACCTAAATCTTATACCAAAATGGACATGTGGGACTAATTTTTTAGTTGTTCATTTATTTTGAGGTCCTTCATAAACATCTTCAAATATATGGGTCCAAATGGTACATTCCCAGACTAAGATTTATGTTGTCTTATTAGTGATTTGTATAATTGCCGATTCCAGTAAATTTTCTTGAAACATAATCATTAGATCTAGCAATTACCGAGTTATTCACCCCAATTAATACAATGAGATTTTTTTCACTCAGATGGATAAACAGTGCATTTGAAGTCCGGGCTGTTCTAACTGAATACATATGCTGCTTAACCCGAACACATAAATTTTTACTAGACTGACCAACGTAAAACGATGGGCAATCCTTACAAGGAATTTTGTAAATGATGTTATTTGTTACGGGGATTCTATTCTTAATTAGCATATCTTTAAGGTATTGTTATAAGAGAACACTACATTAACATTAAAAACGATTTAGATATTGATTTTATGGTTTCAAATTCACGAATAAGGTAAGCTAAGTACATTTTTTAGGGATTTCTTTTTCATTAATAGCAACATTATAAAACTTTTTGATGAGCTTTTTGATAACATCAAATCAATTAAATGAGGTGGGTAGCAGAGATCGTTTCTTATCTTTTTTATGTATTCTATTTCTTAGTCCAGGTATTGTGGACTCGTGATACGCAAAGAGCGTAGGAACATAGAAGAAAAAATTGAAATTTTAATATTAAGATGGTGGCCAGAATAAAAATGTACATATGTTAAATTATTTGTGGGTTTCTATAAATACTGAATTTGCATTGGAAAGATTCTCTATGTATTAATACATCTAGGAAAGGGATGACATTGTTATTTTCCTTTTAATTTCAACAGTGAATTTTTTAATGGATGGCACTAAATTATTCAATTTAGACAGTAAAATCATTTACATCGATATCACCAGGTAAGTACTACTAAGATATCATCGACATATCGGTACCATTTTAAGGGGATAATTGTGATATTCGGGATGTTGTCTCTCAAAAAATTCTATATATAAGTTTGAAAGGAGAGGTGATAAAGGGTTACCCATGGCCATACCAATATTTGTTGGTAATATTCTCCATTAAAAATATCTGCAATCACAATACATAACTTAATTAAGGAAATTATGTGACTAAACGGACATAGGCAATTCATGCAGTACAAGTTCATTACTTAAATATTCTAGCACAGAGTCCAATAGGGACTTTTGTAAACAAAGAACATACATCAAAACTGACAAAAATATCGCTAAAAAAAAAGGGTTTAGTACAATGTTATTTAATTTTTCCACAAGATCAAGAGAATTCCGGATGTGTGAATTAGATACAGTTCCTAGTAGCGGGAGATAACAGTTTTAAGTAAGATATTTAGATAGTTTTATAAGCAATTGATCCTACAGTACTAATAAATTGGGGCCGCATAGGTTTGTTTTCCTTATGCGTTTTGACTAGGCCATATAAATAAGGTACTGAGGAAACTTTACAGTTAAACTGACAACAAAAGTTCTTTTTTATCTTTAAGAATTTGTTTGATATTGATATTAAAGTTTTTTATTACTTGGTCCAACGGATTTTTTTTTTGCGAGTTTTTTTGTAAGTTTTTATTTCATCCTCTAGTAAAGTATGGGGCATGCGTGATATGTAGTCAGTTTTTCGTCAAGAACTACTAATACTATTGGATTTATCAGCCTTGGTAATGTGTAAGCTATTATCATTCTTCAATTCTCGGCCAACTCGTTTTTTTCATTTTTTTCCTTCGTGGCAAAAAAACCTTTATATATATATATATATATATATATATATATATATATATATATATATATATATATATATATATCTCATATCAGTTGACCACCCAGCGCTGTCCAGGAAACTGAATGACAACTGATAACACACTCTCTCTCTCTCTCTCTCTCTCTCCTCTCTCTCTCTCTCTCTCATTCTTTACCTCTTTCTCCCATTCCCCCCATTCCCACGAGGGCTGCTTTGACCTTAGACTTAAAAGGCATCGGGAGTTATACTATTCATGTCAGCGACCTCAAGTCTATGGATTGGACGCTAATATTTGTCATTTTTGACATTTTATTTTTAACAACTACTCAACTGTCCCGCACCCCCGCCCCCCTTTCCTTGTCATGGTTGAACTTGGACTTAAAAGGGGATCGGAAGTGTTACCATTCGTCTCAGCGACTTCAAAAACTGGATTAAACATTAGTGTCTGTCGTTTTCGGTTATTTTTACACGTCACCCACTTTCCACCACCACGCCCTATGTTGCCAGTGATGTCTTACCCCACCCCACAGTATTCTTTACTAGATAGTGAGTCACATGTATACCAAAATGAGGTATGATAAATTTGTAGAGTTTATTTAGTTACAAGGTGTATGGCAGAATCAGCCCTGTTTCGGGAAGCCCTTCTCACCCGCACCCCCTTTGGTGCTGGTGATGCCTTACACCTACAGCATTCTTTTCCAGGTAGTAGGACAAATATATACTGAGTTTGGTTGAAATTGCTCAATGCGTTTCAGAGTTACTTTGGTACGTACACACATACATACATACATATCCAGATCTATCTATCTATCTATCTATATAGTATATACATGTAAGAGTTAAGTTTACATTCCCACAGTGGAATGAGAATACATAAAAAAGTATATACAGAGTTCATATATTAAAGAAGAATTCTTTTTTATAGGCACTCCCCATTTTCACCTCACATAGTGAAAACCAACGAGATACCTAGAGACAATCAGTGTGTTTGCTTTGAATAATTCACATCTTGCCTATCAATAATTTTCATTAATATCCTTTAAATTAATACTCTTCTCCACTTCTTTGCGAGTTGTTGAAACTTAATCAAACTTTTGTCAGTTAAAGATATCCCCTTACTTCACCAAAGTCTGCCATCTTTTCAGCTCTGAAATAGCGCCCAAGTGGAACCTTTCATCTAAAGAGTCATCAATTTTCATTGCACTGGAACTTGGTCCGAAGTTATGCTAATTTTTAAGTGTTAATGCAAATCTCATTTGATCTAGACAAAAGATTCCTGAATAAAGTATTTAAATCCTGATTTCCTGTCCAACATTTAGACATCATGGCCTTTTTTTCGAGCATTCAAGGGAAAAATGTGCCTGATGGAAATCTTATATTTAATAACTTACATTTCACTCCTTATCAGAGAAGATTGCAGTATAATAGCAGTTACTTTAAAATAGTGTTTCCAAATATTTTATGAATCTTGTGTGTGTATGTACAGTGGTTGTCTACTTCACATTTCAGGCGAGACACCACAGTTTGAGCAGAACATCATAGCGAGAGAAACGATCCAAAAGGCTTCCTGGATCATGTGTTGACTTAAGTATAAAATACTTTATCATTTTAAATACATAAGTTTTCTTGTTGTGGCACCCGACAACAATCTCATCACGCAAGGAAGCTCCATCCTTCCTACCTCTGACAGGTGATTTAATTAAGACAGCAGTGCTGTCATCTTAATCAAATCACTAAAATCACTAAATACACAATTTCTATACGACCTTTGAAGTTCGTATATTTTTAATGATCACTTATCTCACTTCCAATTCATTATTCAAGTTTCTGGAAAGTCATATAACTGTATTCTTCAGAAAACAAAGTAAATTACATTATTTACAGCTTTGTTATATTTTCATCAAGACAAGAAACCATCTATTTAAAAAAATATGTTAAAATTTTTTAAAAAATAAATCCTATTGTATTTCGAGTATGAATTTAATGCTGTATAACATTCATCTAAAATAACATCACGTTGTTAATATTTAGTCTTTCCGAGTGACGAATTTTATTACACGAAGCTACAAATAGTTCCCCAACATTATTCCCATTGAAAATTCGTCTGCCTCTAAATTGTATTTGTAGTCACAAACGGTTGGTAAAAGACACATTTTAATTATCAAATGCATGCATACACTATTTTCAGTATTATTCGGTAATACAGACCAATGTTATCTGATTCTCGTCGGTTATACTTGCAAGACGTAACGACAGTACTCTCGTTATATGAAATGTAATGTGTATATTTCAATAGTATTTCTGTGTGTAACATAGGTAGCCAACGTCAAACCATGCAAGAATCATCGAAAAAGTCCAGGGCAGCATGATGTTTTTGTTATAAGTACGATGCTATTACAGTCATTTATCACGGAACCATTGTATTACTAATTTTATGACAGTAATACCCAGGAATACCTCCATAGGTTACCCCTCAACTGCAGTGTCCAAAGTAATATCTAGAGGATTGCTTTAATTCCAAATTGAAAATAAAAGTATGAAAAATCTTTATTCTTGTATACGTCAGCTATCTGTCCTATCAAAGGCTACTTAGTGTAAAGACGCCATAGAAACGATGAAAACTCTAAAGTACATAGAGACGAAGCAATAAATTTTTGCAATAGGCAAGCTGATCAACTCCCACTACTCAGCTGATACTTTTCAGAGCATCGTTAGTCTTCAGAGGAGAAAGATCTCACTTGTTGATTTGAGAGACATAAAAGTAATATACCTGAAAAACAGGATCAGAGGTAAGAGAAGCAAACTTAAAAATAAATTTTTAAGACCCAAAGACCTGACCAGGGACAAAATCACTTCTTCATACAGGACCTCAAATTTTTTTTTTATTTTTACAGATGTTACAAGTTCTGCAGAAGAAGAACAACAACAACAACAACAACAAAGGATTCCATGAAACCTCCGGAGAAAAGTCAAGTTTTCGAGAAGCTTAATTGAAAGGACTCCTGGGAGATCAGGAAGTGAGGGTTTTAAGATGTGTTCCAGACCTGATGCAAATTTTACACTTTACTATGTAGTTTTTCAGTCGCACTAATGCATCCTTTTCGTATTATTTACTTTCATTAATATTTTCAATATCTATTATAACAACATCAAAACTATCATCATAGCATATTTTAAAACATCATAATTTTAATTGAAAATGCAGGACACTGTTTGAACAAATAGACTGTATACCAATGATATAGAGAAAAAAAGATATGCGTTACTTTTTGAAAGGAATCTGTTTGCCATATCACCATTGGCTTTCCTTCTGTTTACAAGGCTCTGTTGTTGCAATATACAATGATAGTTTAGATGTCATTATAATGCAAAATAATCTATTGGGTAGTACTCGATTATGCGTGTAAAACACACACACACATATTTAATATTTATTTATTTATTTATTTATTATTGAATGTAAATTATACAAAAAAATATGAAAATGAATATCCCGGCAAACAGAACTGGCTCAGTATATCCGTATACATATACATACACATATGTACATGATTACAAACACCTACACACACACACACACACACATATATATATATATATGTATATACACGTGATCTGTAAATTCGAGTGTCTCGATTGTGGTTAGGGGTTTCTGTCCCGGCCATATTTAGCCCAGTTTTGTTTTCTGGGATTTTGCTTTCATATTTTGTGTGTAATATTACATTCAATAATGTCTAAAAAAAAAAAAAAAAAAAAGTCAGGGAAGAGAGATTTCAAGATTCAAGAAGAGCTGCAGTTTAACTGCAATCAGATGTTTATTTTTCTGACGACATTTCTTACAACATGAGAAATAAGTATATTGATAAATATATGCCCCATAAAATCAAACTAATATTCTTTTCATTAAATAGATTATTCAATATATATTGCAATTTAGAATTTGTAACTCATAAACAAATTATGTTCTAATTGGATCCAAAGCGTTTTCAGCTCTTTGAGATTATGAGAGAGAGAGAGAGAGAGAGAGAGAGAGAGAGAGAGAGAGAGAGAGAGAGAGAGAGAGAGAGAGAGAGCAGTACTGACTTGTGAGCGAGTATGGGAAAGAACTGATGCTGAAAGTGTGAAAGTGGACTCAAAAACTAGGTGTAATAGCTTACCAGACATTTTGGAGCGATTTCTTGGAATAAAAAGCACCTATGCTGAAGCTATGATTGACTGTGATATCGAAATGAACATTACAAACAGTAAAGTTTGTCCTTCCTGAACCAGTTTGTAAAGCACTCCAACCTGTGAAAATAGGAGCAGGATGGTTGAGAGGCAGAGGTACTACTCTTCTTAGTTCTGAGAGCATAATTTCATTTATATTGAACGAACTGGATGTGCAGATTTCTCCATTTTCAAAGACGCTTGTGAGTTTTATACTCAGAAGACTAAATGAAAGAAGTTCAGCGTTTGTAGGCCTTATGAGATTTTTGCATTATGGAAAACTGAGTGATAATTTTACTCGTGCTGAAGGACTAACAAGTTCACTAGGATCAGAGTCTACTCTCATGGAAGCAGATAAGAAAATTTTATCAAGAATGTTTCCAGAAACTGCAGTCAGCACAGACACCGAGGAGGAACTTCCTATAGTACAGCCATCCTCTGGTCAGATGTCTGATGTCTGTAGACGCAAAAATGACACTAACCGACAAACTTCAGGCAGCAAGAGAACAGACTCAAGGTACAAATAGAAGGAAATGAGATTTCTGACATCTTGGGAAAGAATTCAGTTTATCTGAGGCAACAGGAGAGACGACACACAATTTGGAGAAGATATTTCAGGCCCTCCACTCTCAGCTGCTGGGCTTTTCATGACCAAAATAAGAACAATACTGACAGACAAAAGTATTGGCTGCTTATGCTTCCTGAAAAGTAATTTCAGGAGTAAAAAAGCCCAAATTCACAAAACAAGACAATTGTAAGGCCTTTTTTATCATCGTAGTGCTAAGAACTATTATCTACTATTCCCTATAAATTATGATGAGCTTGACTGGACTTAAGATCCTTTTATCCTTTCAGGTATTCCATTTTCACGACGAATGTGCTAATGTTTCTCATGTATTGAACAATAAAGAGACTTTGTCACGCTGCGTATCATTTTACTCCCTACTAAGTTAGTAAAATCATATTCATATCAATCTCTATTCAAACTTCCAGCTTCAAACATGACAAAGTACCAGTATAATATACACTACAAAAACTTCCTTAGTTGAATAAAAATGTATATGTATTATGAAATTCAACAAGAACCAGAAGACCATGATTTTCATTGGGCATTTGTTGTGATGCCTAATCCAGGAGAGCCGGGATTTCCCAGGACGGCTCAAACTTGTCCCGAAATCCCGGGATACTAAAATCCTCCTAAAACAAAATAAAGTCATGCCAGTTTAATAAGGGGGAAACTTACGATTAACCTGACATACAAAGAATGTCTCAGCTTCTAAGCGGTTTGAACCGGCATTTAAGATGCTTTAAGCTACAAATACACAGCTGTACTAACCACCATAGCGTATACAAATGTAATGCCACAAAATCTAGTGACAGCTGTTTATCGTTTTGCTATTGCCCTCTAACAGACTTTTTCCTCCAAGTGGGAGAGAGAAAAGAGTTGCTCTGCCATGGAATGTGCCGAGTTCTGTGTACTTTTGACTCGAAGCACCTTCCATGCGAGTTCAAAGGGCGTGAGGGCTGAAATTCATTCTCTCACTCAATTTATAGTTTTACATTAACATTCATAGACAAAATACTTTCTCCTTCGAAAAACCGTTTATTTTAAAAAGGTCGACTTGCACATGTCTGTCGATGAACGTATGCTGGAGGGCCTTCAACATCAAAACAAATAAGCGATGATGACTTCTGAGCTGGAGAAAGAAGCTATGTCGTGGCATGATAGGTAATGCCATGCGCTTGTGACACTAAGCATCCTGGCGCGATTCGTAATTAATATGATGGCTCAGACTTATCCTCTCATTTCCCTGTCTGGAACATCAACTTCGTAGAGAGTACATTGATCAATTGGATGCTCCGTGAACACAGGATTCACAGTTTCTGGAAAAGCTTAATAAGGAGAGGCTCGTAATGAAGGCTTATGATATTGCACCTGACGCTAGGGATGGTTCAGTCAAAGATGAACAGGCAGTCCCAGACCTTTTCTATCATACAAGGCAATTGAAACATTTCTGTCATATTATATGGTAAGATGGCGCCCCTATTTCTATAGTTGGGGAAGCATGCATTACAGATAATAACGTGAAAGGCAAATTTTGCCGAATATTACCCAGTGTTCATGTTTTCCAGAACCTTGTTTTTAACCGAACCTCTCTTCATTAACAGATGGTGGGAAATGTTCTTTAACGATCTTTTGAAAAACGAAAATCTATCAAACTTATAAATTTTCTGTACAATAAAATGATAGAGTTTGGTCGAGCACCAAAAGCATTATCCTATTCGAGCGAGATCCCAAAACGCACCATAAAAGAAGACGTTCATTGTGACACGAGTTTCTTCTAAGACGAGACAGCTTGAAAATTTCTCCTTTGACACGGGTCACTCAAGGAAAAACAATCAGAGGGAAAATGATTGCCCCAGACATCCATCGGGCGTCGATAAGGTCAAGGAAACGAGGGCAGACTTTCTCGTTCCGCCTTCCACTCTGACCTCTGATACCCCTCAACTTTCAAGAATCCTTTCCTCTAGGCTGCGGATGCCACATCTCAATGGACAATGAATGGAAATTCGCAAATGCAAATATTGCCTTTGGATGTCAAGTAACTGGATAAATAATCACTGAGGGAGTTAGTGTTTAGCTGTAAATGCATACGGAAACATACAGTATAAATAGGTAGAAAACATGGTGTACTAAGTAAAATAGACATAGGTAGAAACAAAATAGAACATCCTTGGGAAGAAACACATCGTAGTAGCAAAGGAGTTGGGTCACTGAAGTCCGAAAGATTCTCAAGACCTGTGAGAACACCCTTGATTTAATTCAAGGACTGGAAGGCTGACATGAGTAATGGCGAGTGTAAAGATAAGACCATAAATGAAAGAAATTGTTCAACAAGAAAGTGAAAGGGGAATATGTTGGAAGCAACGAGAACCTGGAATTAAACTTCGGAAGAACTCTAGGGAGAAAATAGAAGCTGCGACGATTATAATGAAATAATCAGACGTGTTAAAGACAAAATTGTATCAGCATAAAGATGCTAACATCCTTTCCACTCAGATTATTACCCACATCACAAAAGCTGCCATTGGAGCAACATTGCTTCACTTGCTCTTTTTCTCATTCACAATACTTTGGAGGACTGGCATGAAGCTTATACATTTCACTTTTCTTCATATAGATTTGTTGCAACAGAATAGACTCGCGGAAGATACTCAGATGACACTCTAATGGAATTTCAATTATTTTCCAGCAATTTTTTGGTCCTTACTTCTCGGACGCTTCCCCCCTGCCTGCCCCGCCCCCCACCCCCCTTTCTTCTTTTCTCTCTCTTCTCTCATAACGCTATCATCAATATTGTTAATCTGAAATGATTTGACAGATTCGATCAGTGTTAAAAACGGTTCCAGATGGGGGATAGTTTAGTCGCAGACAAATATGGCGTGAATGCCATTCCTTATCTGGACTTCAGAGATTCACCCCCCCCAGGAAAGTCTAAGATGATGATCTGAATCTGATCACTTACTTATCCAAACGTTTCCAATAAAAACCCTGAGAAACGCGGTCGAATAAGGCGACCGTTTCGTCGTTCGTCAAGTACTTTTCATACGAATATGGAAAGAAAACAGACAAATTCTTTTTGAAAGTTACAGATATTTATTCTTTAATGATCTGTGTTACTACCGCCAATCGGAAATCATATATCGACAGGCATATTTTCAGCGATAGTAGGGAAAAAGACCCATTTTCGGTCTCAACCTCAACACCCGACCCCCAATTCGGCTCACAGGAAGATAAACCCCATAAGCTTGCCTTTATTTTAACCTCACGTACTTTGACCATTAACGACTCCACAGGAAAACCACCAAATATTTCACTCTAGTTCAGAAAAGAACCCCAAAATGGCTCATGAGGAGAGTAGGGTATATACTATAACTCTAAGCCCCCTTAACCTAACCTAACCTAACCCAACCTAACCTAACCTAACCTAACAACCCACCGACGCGAAAAAATTCCAGTCTCTTAACCAACTTATTATTCCACGGAGAGTGGCGCAGTGTACAAAAAAAACAGAACGCAAAGTTCGCACTTATTCGAAAAAATCCGGTTGTATGTCTTTTAACTTGATAAACGGTATATTCAGAATGATTACGCAGAAATCTGAAAAATCCTTGTGAATAAAATTCAGCTCGATAGCGTAACTGTTAAAGAAGATAATTAAATTTCTGGGTTTACCTTTACCACGAAGTAATATACCCAGAGACCATATATTATTAATACCCAAAGATGACTCTAAAGTGTTAGATAAAGATGATATACATCATCTAAGTAAATATGTAATTAATGCCCCTAACGTGTCATTTAAAGATATTTCTAATTCTCTACCCAGTGACCTATAGCATTAATACCCGAAGATGACTCTAGAGTGTTAGATGTAAAGACTAAAGGTTCATTTCTACTTATCAGTAATACCAACCCTCCTACATCGTCTGAGGCGGATATTCCTAAATAGCTAATTAATGGTCCTAATGTGTCCTTTAAAGATATTTCTAATTCTCTAGTATCCATCCATTTCACCCTCTAACGTCGCACTGAATTATCCTATCTGAATCGATTGATAAAATACCATCCGTATCCCCAAAAATTATTACTACTTTGAGGTTTTGCCACTGGCCCTGCCAATCTAATTGTTATCCTCGGTCGTGAACTAAAAAGAAAATAAATCTCCCTCTTTTAAAAGCATTGTTAGTGATCACGTTTTCATGCCCGGCCCCAATTGCTTTCTGCGTTCAAAGGATAACTGTGTTCTTTCCTGGGGGGTGGGGAATGTACTCTTGAATTATTATATATAGTTGTCCCCGTTAATAGTGATATTGAATATTTTACTTAACTGCAGCAGTGTTCGCAATATAACCCGTTCCTGGCATATTCTCCAAAAAATTCAAAAAATTCTTCATATCAACCAAGGTGACTTAACTTCTTGGGAATACACGCTCCAAATGCCTGATCGATTAATATAGATGATTCATTCGTTCCGATGATGTACGTTTTATACTGATAAAGCCTCATCCAAAGCGGACATGGCGTTATAGTGCGGGGTAACCTTATTAATCCATAATTTAGCCTTCTCCACGTTCAACCGGATCAACTCTCCATTTATATCTATACCCCCAAATCCGGCTGTTATGAACCATTTCTAACCTAATTCTCAAATACACCGAATTTATTAGGATATATGTCAATACTCGCTAGATCAAGGAGCAAGGGGAAGTAGGTATGTTTACCAAGCGATATAGGAGTCGCCATGACACTCATTTCCCACCTGGCAGCATCCTGGAAGGTATTAACTGTGAACGCTCTAATTTACCAAATGTCCCATTATCATCGTCATTAAACAATCCACTCCATCCTAACATAGTCATCGCAATGGGTTTTATATTTTTTAACAGTTTAATATACGATTGATAGTGAAATATCGGACAAGATTCCACCAACATCTCATTCAAAAATAAAAATATGATACGGATTTGAAAAGTGTTACTTATTCCGTTGAAGAACGCTTCCCTACCTTCATCCGTATTCAAACGTGATATACTATACACCCGAAAAAAGCTTTTGATTCGGGAACCTTCTTTAACGTCCATTGCATAGTATTCCCATCCTTTTCCTTTAGAGGAATAACCTGTAAATACCTCGAAAGCTGATCGATGATTATTAAAAGATATTTATAACCTTCGTTATAAGGGGCAAGTTTAGACATGTCAGCCATATCACTGCTAACGGTGCCCCGAGGTTTCGGGGATATCGCCTTTCTTCGAAGGAATTTCTTCAGAGTAACTTTATGTAAAGCATAAGAGGGTTGACTCTGTAGGTCATTTTTTGACACGATCTCTAAATAATATATTTATATCTCTAAAACTGTCAGGGTATTCAGCATTTTCATATATCTTCTTCAATACCTGCAGCTGCTTCTTAGTCACCACTATTGATAAATAACTTGATATTCGGTTTCACCCGTCATATTAGTCCTGAGCTGTAAGCTATCAGGTGCGAAGTCAACCAGTAGATAACCGTACTACTGGATACGAGATAATGCCTTCTTATATATCACGGAGAATTCGCCGCCCTTCTGATGTCCTATTAACTGACGGACCAAAGTTTCAATTTGAACTATGTCTCTATTCTTCATTAGCATGTGAGGAGCAGTTGAGATTGATATTTCTACGGAATTTACGCGAATGGAATAAATTCTGCGTTATGAACACAATGGAGATTGACGAATGCCGTCCAGCAGTAAACGCCTCTGTGACGTGTTTATTATCACTCGCTTCTAGAAGGCAGTCTTCGAGAATGTATAACAGTCCCATGTCAGTTGTCCCTAGATCTATATATTCAAAGGGGTTAAATAATTCTTTACTAATCCTGATCTTGTTCTCTACAGACGAGTACTTCTGTAATGGATGTTCATTCACCCCGCAGTATAGTACTATATTATAGAATTTCTCTTCATAATCTTCAATTATGTTCTGGCTAATCACACTTTTTCCCGAGTTGCTGCTATGATAATTCAGGATGGATATGCGAATAGATCTATCGCTTCTGCGAAGAAACGAGTTGCTTGCATCTCAAAGGTTCCGATGATGACACTATTCATACGAAGAGAGAGAATGTGTAAAATAAAGGTAGCAAATATTTCATTTACTTAGAATAGACATTACAAACGAATTCATTTTTATATACACTGAATAGTCATATCGTAATAAATTTCTTATTTACATAGAACACACAAGTGCGGAGATAAAGGGTGTAAAAAGTAGTTAGCAAATATTGTATTTCAAAGGTTCTCGAATCGGAAACTTTTTTCGGGGGTATCACATTTGAATACGGATGAAGGTAGGGAATTCTATAAAAAGCAGGTGAGGGATAGTTGAAAGAGTTATCAGGACACTTAAAAGTAAAATATAGTTACTTAACTCACAACAATACAAATAAATATTATGTTAATGTGCTGCATGACATCGCTACCAGCTATAATAATATGCCACACAGAGGATTAGTAGGTGGGCAGACCTCGAATCGCATTCACGCATTAGTAGACAGAGAGGATATAAGCCATCAATTTTTTCAGGATACATACCATAAAAAAACGGATCACCGCGGAAAGAACCCGTCAGTTCCCTTTTTGAAGGTTGGTGGTATGGTCCATATAGCAGATGAGGACAGGACTGTATTCTTCAGGAAGGGATATACCGTGCAGAACACAGTATATTATTTAGAGGACTTGTAAAGGGGGAGACTATTAAAGGACCGTTTTATAAATAAGGGTTAATCGCCGCTAACCTACCAGAGCTCTACATCAATATTTTAAAAAGGAGGAAGAGAGGTAATAGGACGCAGTACTACGTCACGTGGAGCAGGGTACCAAAAACAATTTAATTCCTGGTTGGATGAATCTCGGCTTGGGTATGAGTCATCTTAGTAATAGAGCGTTAATATATAAAAATGAGGAGTTCACCCTATTTATATTGCGTCTTTCAGCTCCGAATGGGAATAGAGTAATATCTATACATTAGGAAAAGAATTTGTTAGTACTGTTTCCTAGTCTTTAGAAAACTTTCTTCAGGGGAAATCTACATGATAAAATTCACATAAAAAGCTCAGAAGGTTTAGGAAGGAGATGCATGTAGTCTCCTTGAAGAAGACTCCGTTACTGAAGAAGAAGGGAATATTTAAGAGTAGGAAAGGCAGCGGCGAGATTTTATCTGCATTACTCCCCATAGTTGCAGGATTAATAGCAAGTCTCTTCAAATAATAATAACACCTTATCACTGATAGGAACTGTTTTTGAAGGTAGGTAGTATAGTACGTATAGCATATGAGAATAGGACTGTATCCTTCAGGAAGGGATATACCGTGCAGGACACTTACAAATTATTCTAAAAAAAAAAAAATTGGGAAAGTTGACAGGAAACAGAATCCTACAGTATATTATTTAGAGGACTTGCAAGGGGGAGACTATTAAAGGACTGTTTTATAAAGAAGGGTTAATCCCCGCCGACCTCCCGCAGCTCTACGACATCAATATTTCAAAAAAAGAGGAAGAGAGGTAATAGGACGCAGTACTACATCAAGTGGAGGGAGTACCCGAAATGATTAAATTCCTGGTTGGATGAATCTCAGCTTGTTTGGATATGAACCATCCTATTAAAAAAAGCGTTAATATTTCCATCTACTCCCGAGAATAACTTATGAAAAAGGTTGATGAAAGAAAGAGGGGCAGGAGGAGGAAGATTGGAAGTGATCGGAAATAACATTAGTAATAGTATAGACGGTGGTAATGATAATAGTTAATAAAGTAATACGAGTGTAAGGAGTGAAACTCGCAAACCAATTCCTCTCAGCATTTACAACACGGGAGATAGACGTAAGTTTCCAACGTCGGTTAAATCAGTTATACCTCCTCCTCCTCCAGCTGGTAAAAGGAAGAGAGCTGTTATACCGTTAAATGGGATTAAGCAACGTATCACACAGGAACGTGGAAATCCTCCCTTAAGTAATATCATTCCCATATCGTTTAATGAGAGCCAAATCTATTACGCCACTGGTATAATCGAATATCTACGAGACTCGGGAACTGTTGTGTGGGACATCGAAGGGAATTTACTACTCCCCCTTTTAGCGGATCGAAGAACTAACGCAGTAAACATACAGGATTATCAATACTTGATTAACATAGCAGGTAGCAAGGAGTGGTTGATAAGAAATAGCTTGTTAAAAAAAAAGTTGAATAAACGAGATGCGGGAAAAGTAGGAGTGGTGGTGGAGAGGAAGGGACTAGAAGACTTTTGATTAAGGACTTCTTATTAGGAACTTTCGTGAGGAAACGAGTTATAGCAGGAAGATGGCCAACACCTGTCCGGACATGTACACGTGGGCGGAAGGGATGCGGTCAGGTGTGCGTCGCAAAAGAAAAAAAAATCCGACTGGCATATGTTTAGCCTGGAGAATAATTTTCCTTTATCCTCATTTCCAACAGATTGGCCTTTCTGGAAAGTTATGGCTGACACGCAACTACAAGTTTCACTTTATGGGAAGTTCCTCGCGCTGGACGATTGGTTTTCGCGCTCGGCTGCCAATCCGGTGGTCCGAAGTTCAAATCCCGGCTCGGCCAACGCGGAATCAGAGGAATTTATTTCTGCTGATAGAAATTTATTTCTCGATTAAGTAGGTTCGGATCCCACAATAAGCTGTAGGTCCCGTTGCTAGGTGACCAATTGGTTCCTAGCCACGTAAAAATATCTAATCCTTTGGGCCAGCCCTAGGAGAGCTGTTAATCAGCTCAGTGGTCTGGTAAAACTAAGATATACTTAACTTTTTCACTATATCAGGAAACCAGAGCTTATTTCCTTTTTCTCCTCTGAACTGGAAAACGATAAACAATACTTCTGTTGGTCCTGATGTTTCACACAGGCTAGGAATTGAACATACTTTTAATTAGCTACCTTCTGATATCATGACCTTTGGAGGTCCTCGACAATAGTGAAATATCAGTTCGCAAAATATAAAAATATACGATTTGGATGCCAACCGAATTTTGAAATAATAGTTATATTCTGTCCTGCCAAGCTGAGTATCTGGCGTCGTTGGTAAACGACTTATATTGGTAATAATAATAATAAAATAATAAATGAAAAAAAATGAAATACAAAAAATTTATGTTTGACTTGTCGGGAACAAATAATTAATATTGGTACCATAAACTTCTAATGGGGATTTGTTCCAAACACACGTTTGACTAAAATAGGTCATATTTTGGTTTGTGCTTCCGCAGAGAATTCAAAAGGTATGAGAAAAAGTTTATGATTCTGATATGCATCGTGAGTAATCAGATTCCTGGAGAGCATTTAGGAATTTAGGACTATAACACGCACAGAGAGAGAGAGAGAGAGAGAGAGAGGAGAGAGAGAGAAGAGAGAGAGAGAGAGAGAGAGAGAGAGTCAAAACATTTATCTGGAAGGTAGACTAGCATAGCAAGCTCGTTACAGTGTGCAAGAGTGCTTGCGCATGAATGTTACAGTGTAGAATCATCGGCAGACAAGATAATGAAGAACTAAGCATTTCTAATGACTCTTTCTTTGTATATATAAAAAAATCATAGGCAGACAAGATAATGAAGAAACTAAGCATCTAAATGACTCCTTTCTTGTATATATAAAAAAAAAATCATATATAAGTGAAGGAATGGCGGGAGAGGAATATATGATGTTAAAATTATTAATTTTTAGAACAGATGAAAAAAATATGGTATGAAACATTGATAAAAAGGAAGCATTGCTCCCAATGTAAATGGCGACCTTTTACGTGGACTTTTAAGAATGATAATAATAAAAGTATTTGCTAAATAAGACCTACATTCTGCTCAGTTGAGAACAGAATTTATTAGAGGCTACAAAAGCAGACAAACAGATATTGCGGGAGGACACTGCCGTAGGGCGACAGCAACTTCAAACCCAATTCTTTGCCTGATTCATCGAGGGAAACATCAGCCCTCAAACGACACTTTAAGGTTTCCGGTCGAGGCGGTAATTGAGAGAGCGAAGAAGAACATTTTCTCGTTAATCCTCTCTTTGATTCGCTGTCAGGGTTAGGAAGAATGGCAGGTGAATGGAAAAACAAAACTAATGACTGGAAAAAATTAGCAATAAACATGGATTAGATGAAAGAAAGAGCTAGGCAACTGGCTAAGCAAACAAAAACAACGAAAACAATATATATATATATAACTTAGACGACCACCAACAAACCTGTGCAAGTTCATGTTAACACAAGAATTTGGAAGTAATTGAAGGAAAATGGATGCAATGTGGTACAGAATTTCATAAGAGAACAACTGCAGTTTTACTTTTTTGAGAACTTGAAATGAAAACGGGAACCTGCTTTGCAACACTGAGTAATGGAATAGTTAGATTACATCTGAGTTTAAAACTGCATTGAATTATTTGTTCCCAAACAATCACTGAAACCGAACAGAGAAGAAATATCCCACTAATCTCACGTGCTTTCTAATAATGGAACGAAATATGATTATGATAATTACTAATGAAAGTAATTGTGAGTATGATAAGTCTCTCGCATGTGCCTTGATTTTTTGTAGTTTAACATTATGAAAATTTGCCTATTTACGTCAATCATCATACAGCTTTAACAAAATCTCAACTTCTTCGCAATACATACGCTATAGGTTACCTAATATCATATTGAAGGGGAAAAATCAAGAAAAAATACACCGACTTTGAAAAACGTTACTGAAAAATGAAGTCTGCCGGGAAAGCTTTCACTGCAAATACAAAATTCATCATTTTCATTCGAGAGATGATGAAGTATTTCTCATGACCAATATTGACGAAAACCTTCTGACAGAACGGCATAGTTTTTAATAACAAATACACTCAGTAAATTAAATAGTACAGTTATTTATTTCTATAGTTACTAAATGATAAAAGACTCACGTTTACAGCGTCATCAATGCAGTAATTTCAAAATAATAATAATAATAAACAAAAAGGCAAAGTGAAAAGAATAGAATTGATAAAGCTACCAGATGGGTATAGCATCAAACACACAGATGAGACAGGATACAAATGCCTGGGAATAATGGAAGGAGATAATATGAAAAACCAAGAGATGAAGGACACCATCACGAAAGAATAAAGACAGACTTGAGGCGATACTCAATTCAAAAACTCAGATACAGCACAGGATATGGAGCAGACGAAGGTCTGAACTCCGCAGCATACACTAGGACTAGGAAAAAACACGTAACAATGCACAAAAACAAAAAAAAAAAGCACTACACCCAAGATCAAATACGGACAAACTATACATAAACACGAGAAGAAGGAGGGAGAAGACTACCAACCATAGAGGACTGCATCAACATGAAGAGCCGAGGCACTGGGACAACTTCGAATGAAAAAATGGGAAACGAGTGGCTCAGGAGTACATGGGAAGAAGGACTGATAAAAGTAGACGAAGACCCAGAAATATACAGAGACAGGAGAATGACAAAAAAGAACGGAGGAATGGCAGAGCAAGCAAATGTACGGACAATACATGAGACAGACTAAAGAACTGGACAGCGTTGAAGATAAAAACATGCAATGCAATGGCTACAGAGGGAGAACTCATAAAGGGAACAGAATGAATGATAACAGCGGCACAAGATCAGGCCCTAAGAACTAGATTATGTCCAAAGAAACGATAGATGGGGAAAGGAAAACATCTCACCCCTATGCAGGAAGTACAATATGAAAAACGAGACCATAAACCACATAGCAAGCGAATGTCCGGCACTTGCACAGACCAGTACAAAAGGAAGCATGATTCAATCCAAATATGTACCTGTGATGACACTAATTTATCAGGTAATTAAAATTTACATCGCAGTTAAATCGTTCTCCTGCACAATAGATACATACATTTTAAATTTATATTAAATATATTGCTGTTCGGATCTTAATGAAGCAATTGCACGAAGGCCATGAATACAATGAAAACTGTTGTAAAACGTTCAGGTAGATGTAATCACTTTTATATAAATATATATTGTTGAACTTTAATCTCTCAGACTTCAGTAGCTCTACACATTCACTAAAAAGTCTTTTGTACTGGAACGTTCGGATAAAAATCATTCATTTTATGCAGAGAAAACTTCGAGGGCGGATTTACAACGATTAAGATATGTAATTTGTAATATGACTTTTGAAATACTTCCTGCTGCATAAAAAGAAAGGAATCGTAAACAGTCCATGCTTATGTTATCATGAAAAATAAGGTCTTCCTTTTCCAAATAATTACAGTTCTTCTTTATGGGTACGTGCAGTACTTGCTGAGTCAGCACATACTTATACTGCCTGTTGTTAAAGATCATTTGTGTAACAAAGACGTACATAAAAACAATGCATTACCGTAACATTCTGTATCTACCTACTTCAGCTGATTAATTTCAGTACGTATTACAGAAATTTCATTGATGATCACATCGCTCGAGAGAGAGAGAGAGAGAGAGAGAGAGAGAGAGAGAGAGAGAGAGAGAGAGAGAGAGAGAGATAAGTCCTTATTCGCAAAAATGCTTACGGCATTGCTCTCAATATGTTCCGAATTTGGTTATCTTGAAAGTGGGAAGAAAAAGCAAAGCTTTTTGGAATTACAAGAACATGCCGCGTATCTCTCTCTCTCTCTCTCTCTTAGTCGCCGATTTCCATGAATTCCTTCTCCGGGCCCACTAACAACAAATTCTATGCAGGTGTATATATACACGTTTTCTTCTACGCTTTGGTCCCTGAGCACAAGCCAAGTAATTTATTTCATTCCTTTTACAGCTTTTGCTTCGATTCTGAAGAATTTCTGAAGTATTTCAACAGGTTAATCCCTCATTATTATTCAATGGCGGATTCAAAATGGCCCCCATTACTGGAATTGTAGAGTCCGGATTGATCTCTCCTTAAGTGGGAAATGTCAGGAAGTGATGATCATCGATTACAAATCTTTCCAGACGTCTGGAACTAATATTAATCCACATCCCATCACGCAAATGAAATGGGAAAATGAATGATTTAATCACAGATTATCCGGACGATGATCAAACTTGGTTTTATGATTTGTGCGGGAGAATTTGGCAATGATAAACGGGTTACGTTCAGAAAATGGAGATGTATTCGTTCTCAGTTGGACTCCTCAAACTTTGCTGATACATTACTGGGATGCAAACAGGGTATCAGATGTCATTAGAACTTAAATATTTCTCAGAAACTTCCTAACCGCGCCAGTTGTCTTCGTCTTAATGGCCTTTTCAGGCTGTGCATCAGTTCGAAAAAGGAGTTTTATCCTCAGGTTCCTCTCGTCAAAAGCTTTTACAAACACCTTCAATGAACCTCCGAAAAATAACTTGTCCTTGAAAAAACAAAATAACAATTTAAAATTTAAGGAACCCTATCGGAATTAAACGTTTGCTTAAACAAGATTTTCATTAATTCCGCAAACTTTTCAAGTCATGCGAATAAATTTGTGATTAAAAGGTAAATATGATTTGCAAATGTAAGATTCTCTTTTTCGTTGAATGGCTTAAAAACCGAAGGCGATTAAGTGATATTTAACGAACCTATTTCCGGGATGATTACGAACACAAGCAATTTATTGATGATTAAAAGCAATAAAATCTACTGTTATCGAATGCATATGGTAGTTAGCACTCTGGAATGTCTATTCATTGCTTAGAATTTCTCAGAAATTATACTTATAAATAAATCTCTTCATTCCCGCTTCCTGTAAATTAAAGAAGCAACAGAAACATTAAGGTACAGTGACGTCGGTGACTTTATATACTAAGACTGAAATATCTGATTCGAAGAAATCAAAACTCAACAACCAGGTAGCAACAGCATTAGAAAATTCAAGCACAGGGGGAGAGAGAGAGAGAGAGAGAGAGAGAGAGAGAGAGAGAGAGAGAGAGAGAGAGAGAGAGAGAGAGAAACAAAAAACATTTGTATTTATGCATCTGGGTCAGCAGCAATGAGCAGACTTCATTTATGTTAAAACCTGCAAAAACGCGGATTCCGAAGAGCTGATTTTCAGCATAAATTTCGGACAGAAACGTCCGAACTTCCCACCAGCAAGAACAATGTCGTAAGCACCTTCTCATCACTTTTTCTTTTTCTTAAATTTTTTTTTTTTAATTTCCATCCTTAGAAAAGTCGCCATTCAGGAGCTTCATAGTTTCTTTTCCCGGACTTCCCGAGAATCTAAATTCCATCCGGGTACAAAGACTCGCTTCCTTTCGCTGCTGATTCAGGGAAAGTGTTTTGTTCAGCTTTCTCCTTTACCTTTCAACCTTTTTCTTCTTATTGCAACATTATAGGATACAGAGTTATAAGCCACAACCCACAAATATTAGAGTTTATTAAAGTTTCACCTCGATGGGAATTCTTTCATAAGATTATTTAAAGTGACTTCATCACCTTATATGTCCTATGTAAGTATTAGGAATTAAGCGACCATGAAGTGATCTGCGAGCGCTCTCTCTCTCTCTCTCTCTCTCTGAGAGCTGCTGCTGATCCTCAATGGCCCAACTTTTGGAAAGTTCGATCCAGCTGGTTTGACCGAGGAACATAACAAAAGAGCGTGTGAAGGAGTCGACGTTAACGAGCGATGCTTACTAGAGTATTAGACCTGGTTTTATTTCAGTTCTTGCAAGAATTCTATTTTAATGGGAAGTTCTTCATTTTTGGCATTCAAAGTCGTCCTGGAGTAGTCTTCATTATAGTATTGATCGTTTTCAATCTTTGAGGTAGATGGGATTGAATAATGTTTTCAATAATTAAGGAAAGTGCAACTATTTTTTCGGAAGATAATCATCTGACGACGATAACATTGCTTACGGTAGTTACTGAAATTCATTTTTTACTAATTAACTGCAGAACTATTGCATGTAAGTAATGTGTGGCTTTTTTTTTTTCATTCTGTAAAGATAGCATCGCATATTTTATTGTAGGCAACCACACATCAATTTGGCTTGTACTTCAAAACGAGTCATGTTCTTTATCAAATAATGACTATTATCAAAACTCCTGAGTTTTATGATAAAATAACTAAATAATGGTAATATTTTTTTTCTTTTTAAGAATAAACAAATAACTGCGATGCGAATTCTTGATTTACACGAATATAGAGAGAAGGTATATGAAATTTCTCGTCTATATTAACACTAATAGTTCTCCGTCAGAAACACCCCCCCCCACACCCCACCCCACCAACAATAACCCATTTCTCTCCATTTTTATAGAGACTCTCTCTCTCTCTCTCTCTCTCTCTCTCTCTCTCTCTCCCTTTATGTATTTGTATATGCAGTATGTGTATATATGTAGGTGTGTGTATATATGTAGGTGTGTATATATATTAAACATATGTGTTAATTACTTATAGTGTGTGTGCGCATGTGTGTTTATATTTACATGCGTGTATGTGCGTATGTGCGCATGCAAACGATTTAGGTCATTAAACAACTTTTATTGTCGGGATTTTTTCTCTTTCTTTTCAGTTTTATTTTCCATTGATTAAGACAATGTTTCTTTTACTGAGTTGTATTAGTGTGGACTGAAAATAAAATATTCTTTGATCACTCAATAACTTTTATCGGTTTTAATAACTTTTGAACTTTCAGTGTCACGACAGGCGTCGTACATCCCTCACATTAACTAGCGATTATCGACTCCCAATTTGCAATGAATTTGTTCTCTCGCCCTTTTTTCTTCATTTGGTCGTGGTTGGCCATCTCTCAACGAATTCATTTCATAAATCTTTTGTATTCCTTAATTTCACAGTTAATTTAAATGAGATTGGCCTTGTGCCAGCGCTTGTCCTTCTGCGAGATTTTGTGGAATTTGTCGTCTAGTGTCGGACACATGATTAGAAAAGTCGCACAGGTCCATATTCTTAAAGGGTCACAATCAACAAAAATGAGTGTCCTGGGAAACGTCCTATTTTATGAGACTGGACCCTTTTCCATTTTCTAAATAGTATATAATAGCTTCCTATACATTACTATCACCATTACCTGCGACTTAAGAACCCAGAAACATTTATAAATAACCTTCATCAAACATCTCATTCCCATTCATCAATCAATAAGAGCCTTTGGCTATTTGTCAAGGGCTTTCTGGGCAGCCTTCCTCTTATTCCTGCTCTTAATTCTCTGCAACGGTGGTCATTATCATTATTCCTGAGGACTGATAATTAACCCAAACAGTTGCCGCAAAGCGAGACAAATCGGATCGATTTTATTCATGTCCTGATTTACTGACCTCACCCGATGCAGAGCCTTAATTAAAGCCAAGTGGCATTCACCAGAGGACGAGCGTTTTCCTGAGTGAGGTTTGTGGCATCTACGGTCACTCTGAGCCGTTCAGCGCTTCGGACAGAGCAAATAGGTGGTTGGAGTGGATGGACGGTTAGAATGAATTTATAAAATTTGTGGCCATTTGCCACGCGCTGGAGACAAAGGCCATTCAGCGCATATATATCGATTGGATATATTTACTAATAAAAGGTACACTTATATAATTAATCCAAATTATTAAAATCAAATTCATATTAAAATACTCAATTAAATATCATAAAACAAATTGATTTCCTTAAGAAATTTAAAAATCTCCTCTGCGGGAGCACCCTCTCCTAAAATATCTGATAAAGGTTTGTTGGTGAAACCAAACCGACGTCTATGATTAAAATAAAGAGGACAGTCGACAAATATATGCCTCACTGTAATGCCAACATTACAATTGGAGCATTGAGGAACCTGCTTCTCTGTTCCACTAGTTAAAAGATACCTGTGCGTTAAAAACGTATGCCCTATACGCAGACGCGTTAAAACTATACTAGCTCTTCTATCCACCCCCACAGAAGGGGACCAGGGATGAACAGAAGGTCTGATCGATTTCAGCTTTAAATTACTATTTAAGTTGGACCAGTGATTCTGCCACTTAGTCCTACAAAATGATTTAATAAAAAGTTTAAAATCTTCACAGGGAACCCTCACAGAGTGGGAAGCCCGGGAGGAAGCTGCCTGCTAAGCAGCTGTATCAGCCAGCTCGTTACCACGAATTCCCACATGCGAGGGAACCCAACAAAACTTCACACTGATGTGTTTTCGAGAATGCAGGAGAACCAGCCAATCCTGCACCTCTTGGACGAGTTGATTATATGGCATCAACTTCTGGAGTGCAGCTAGGGAACTCTGGGAATCACAATAAATAATATACGAGTCCCCAGTGCTACCAGTACTAAAGATAAATTTCAAAACGCTAAAAATAGCATAAATCTCAGCATTAAAAATTGAGAACTTAATAGGGAAGCTTTTTTTAATTGTTCTCTCACCGACGATATCAGAACATCCAACTCCATTTGCTGATTTAGCCCATCTGTATATACAGCAATCTAGTTACTATGCTCAGAAACATGGGCCAAGAAGCTACTTTTAAGCTGAACACTTGAGCTGATCTTTTTGTTGTCTCTAAATTGGTAAATATCTAAAGGAGGCCTACACCAAGGAGGGAATTTAGTAAATGTAGTTTCCATAACTAGTGGAGGAATAAGGCCTACCTCTCACGCACTAATGTTTAATCTAACTTCAAGGGCCTTAGGCAATGTAGGTCTAGTTGGTGCTCTGTCAACAGGATGTTTTATATACTTAAAATTTGGATTATATTGAGAGGTTAGTGCTCGTGACAAATATCAGAGACCCTGTTCCTCCCTCCGAATGAAAAGTGGAGGAAAACCAGTCTACATAAAGGCTCTCAACAGGAGAAGTTTTAAAAGCACCTGTACAAATACGCAATGCCATATTGTGTACTACATCCAGCTTGCCTAACAAGGTCTTACATGCCGAGCCAAAAACCTGAGATCCATAATCAATCTTACTGAAGCATAGGGCCCGATAAATCCTTAATAAAGTAGTACGGTAAGCTCCAAAATTCAGGTTACTAACAACTTTAAGAATATTTCACCGCTGTTTAACATTTACTGCAGTCTCATTTATATGTTCAGCATAAGTCAATTTTTTTTCAAAAATTATTCCTAAATATTTGACTTTATCCTCATACAACAAAATATAACTTTCTAAAAATAAGGTTGGAATCTCTTCCCTTCTTCGTGTTCTACAAAAACGTATAGCTTTAGTTTTTTTCAGCAGAAAATTTGAAACCTTTACTATTAACCCAGGTAGTAGCAGCATTAATTTCAATCTGAATTTTAGTACAAGCTTCAACTGCAGTAGCTCTACTACACATAACAACAATATCATCTGTGAATGCTTGACCAGTTACTCCAACAATATCAAAAAAGGTTGGGCTAAGCACACTCCCTACCTTCTTCCTGAAGATACTCTGATGAGAAGGTAGAGCCAATTCTAACTTTAAGGTATCGGTCAGACAAGAAGTCTTTGGCAAAATTATACAAATTGCCACCAATACGCCATTCAACCAGCTGCATTAAAATACCAGCCCTCCAGGTAGTATCAAATGCTTTTTCCAGATCAAAGAACACAGCAATGATTTAGGACTACAAAAGCATTCTGAATCTCACGTGTGAGACATAATAAGGGGTCCAAAGTACTTCTATTCTTGCGGAAGCCAAATTGCCTCTTCGACAACAGGCTCTTTGTTTCTAATAACCACATCAGACGAAAATTCCCCATTCGTTCGTAAATCTTGAAGACACAGCTGGTAAGAGCAATAGGCCTATAACTTTTGGGATGACTAGGGTCCTTTCCAGGTTTAAAAAAAGAAACTATAACAGAGTTTTTCCAGAACTTGTATGAAGTCCCTGAGCACCAGAATTCGTTCAAAACATCAACAAAGAAGTTTTTTGACTCCAGAGGTAAATGAGAAATCATTGCATAAATAATATCATCTTCTCTAGGTGATGTTGGAGAAGACAAAGATAAGGCATATTCGAATTCGACAATACTAAATGGAAGGTTATATGCCTCAGAGTTAGAACAAACTGGGGGATTAACTATAGTTGTGTTTCTAATATAGCAAAATTCAGGGGAGTAGTGACTGGGGCTTGGAATGCTTGAAAATTGCCGAGCAAAGGCCTCTGCCACCTCTCTTGCATCCGATATAACTACCAAGTTGATTTTCAAAATCGGTAAAGGAGAAGGGGAACATTTCCCTAGTAATTTACGGATTCTATCCCAAACCAGAGAAAGTGGCGAGTTATACTTTAATTCTGATATGTACCACATTTACTATTCTACCAAGGTACCAGCAGACGACGGGGTTTCCCTGATGTTTTAGGAATTGACATAATTGCCCCTCCAATCATTACACTAGCGAGATATTCATAGGCAGCCGAGGGGCAAGGAAATTCATTGGCCTTACGATTGACTTTGGTAGGGTTTTCATACAGCTGCCAATCTGCCTCCTTTATCTTCCATTTGGGTAAAGATGGGGAGGGTGTATTTTGTACATACTTAAGATGGATGGGATAGTGGTCGCTCCCATAGAGATTTTCCTCCACTGAGCACTTATAGTCTAATCGTAATGATGACGAACATATTGTAATATCAACTGCTGAACTGGAGTTATGGGCTACATCAAACCTTGTAGGTGAACCATCGTTCATTAAAACTACATCATTGCAATTTAACAATCTTTCAATTATAAGCCCACGGTGATCACACCTACCTTCCCCCCACAAGTGTGTTTTCCATTGAAATCCCCCATCAGAATGAAAGGCTGAGGTAGTTGGTCTAAAAGTGATTGCAAATCTTCAACCTCTAATTGTATTGGATTGCCAGCTCTGTCCACCAATTGAGTTTCTAGGTCAGGTTCTAGATAAAGAGAGCACAGAGTGACCCATTTGTTGATGAAAATCTGTGTTGCACAAGCTTGCAGTATCAAGTCTAATTGGATAATTATTTGTGGTAATGACTTGGCCGCAATAATACATGTGCCACTATGAGCACGTTCACCTACAGGTGGTGGAGATCTGTGAAAAATAAAGTTCTGTCCACAGTTAGGAGAAACATTACCAAGTTTAGTCTCTTGCAAACAAAGGGCAGCTAAATTAGGTGACACATTATGCTCCTTAAAAAGGACCCGGACCAGTTCTCTGTTTGAATGGAAACCTCGTATGTTCCACTGACATAGCCATTATTTACTATTAGATTTTTTTTTTTTTTTTTTTTTACTTTTTGGACTTGGAATGGGCTGTTCTGGAAAGACTTGGTCTTGGTTTTTATTTTGTAGAGGAGGAACTTGGCAGATCCTTAAGAGACCTGCTATTTCCTTTCTTGGGAACCCTACCATGGTGTGGGGATATAAGTGGAGATGATGAAGGAGTACGGGGTCTTATGAGGTGCATGGAACAAGGTTTCATTCTGGGACATACCCAGATCAGACAGCGAGGCTTCTACATCAAAAGCCTGAGAGACCTCCCAGAAGCCCAGAGAAGGCCCATTGGGAGGGGACAAAGGAGCCTTCTTGGATGAAGGCGGAGATGCTGAATGTATTTCAAGCTCAGAAGGGGATAGCTGAAGCTTTGGCTTTGATGTTGGCATCCTAGATTGATCTTTTTTATTCGATTTTCCACTTTTCACTACATCACTATATTGGGGTCTTGGGAACAAAAGTCTTTTTGCCTGGCCAATACTTATATGTTCAGCATGAGCTTTCTCTATGGCTACCACTTCATTTTTAAATGACTTACATTCCTTATACCTTGCATTATGATTTCCCTTACAATTTATACATAATATTGGATTAGAACATTTGCCTTCATGCTTTTGTAAGGAGCTGGACGGTTAGATAGAGAGATCCACAAAATGAGGGAAATAAACTACAAGCATCCACAGATGGAACTGGGAGAAAACCCCACAGTTATACCAAGCAGTAATGGAGTAGTCAGGCAATAAAAGTGAAGAAAGGAAGCGGGAAATGAAGTAGAGCACAAGGCTAACAAGTGAGTATATTTTCGGTCTAAAGGACGCTACAGATGGATTAAAATCAATAACTCTACCTTGTCCCATCCCCCACCCCACCAAGCCCATCCATGTAACTGAAGAAGGAAATGGAAAATGTCCAAACAAGGATAATAAAATCTTCTTCACTGCAGGACAGAAAGCAAAACGGTGGCCCTAGGAGGTAACACCACATTTGCACTTCGCAGTAATGGAGAGGCTGGGCATCAAGGGTGAAGAAAGGAGCCGGGAACAGAAGCAACGAACAAGGCTAAAAAAAGTGGGTACGTTTAGGGCCGAAGGGACGCCACAAATTGACTAAAAAATCATTAGCTCTACCCCGTCCCCATTTCCAACAATTCCATTTAACTGAAATAAAAAAATCTCAAAGAGAGACGATCTTCTTCATTTTATTTGCGGGAAAGAAAATAAAGCGAAAGAAACACATCTGTCGAGTTTATTTTCCTTGGTTCAGATAAACATCGAAAAACCGTGAAAGAAACATTGATTAAAAGTTCAATCTCTCAATTTAGAAAGATTTTGATCTCTGATATAAACAACGTCAAGAGCATAAGGTAATAAAATTTTGCCCCACGACTGGGCAGCGGTTCTTTCTAGATGTTAGTGAAACAGACAGCCTGGCCCCTGGGCTAAGTCAGCAAAACCCAAGCGAAGGTCGAGAGAAAATGGTGATAATTTAATAATTTTATTAAAAATATATAAGACTTTTGTTTGAGACACAAATAGCAATTCTCGCTTAAATGATGCCACGTGGTCCTTAGGAGACATGTGGTAGAACTCCAACAAGGTGAGACATTAAATGGAACGATAAAAAATACTGATGTGAGTCACAAAACAGGGTTTTTAAATGTTGTGAAACACTGCTTATGAAACAGTACACAGTCGAATTGATGCAAATTAATGAAACTAATGCCTAACGTGAGTACACGATTCCAACAGCGTATCTGGCTATGGACCCGAGGTACCAAGGATTCGCCCTACCTCTATGGATGTCTAGAGGGGAAGGAGGAGAAACCACCTCCAGGTTCCAGAGTCACCTACTATGAGATTCAGGGCCTCTGTAACACGGTTTTTTCGCAATAACTTTTTTAATCTATCGCCATTTTCATAAATATGAGGCTTATTCAGAATAGCATATTATATCAATACATAAATTTTGAGTGTATTCTGCACTACGTAGGTTGAATAAATTTGGTACTTATAAATGTAAAGGACCGTTTTGAAGACGGGCCAACTTATTCAGAGAAAAGGTTTCGAACGCACTCGTTACGTAACTTATGACATCATTTCTTCCCTCTTTCTCGATGGATGATTGGCTATACGTAACGAAGGCTAAACCTCTGGCAACAATGACATACAAATATAAATACAAGCAAAGCAGTACACCTTTATGAACTCTGGAACCTCCCCACTGATAATTGTCATAATGAACAAACCAACAAAATATGTTAATAAATACAAAAACACTTCGATTGTTAGTCTAACTCCCAAAATAAGTTCCAAAGAAATTACAGTCTACTTTATAGGTCACAATCAGATTGACAAGATGTAGGGAATAGTTGGTAATTACCAAAAACATAGTAGACAAGCTTGATTTGATAACTGCTATATAGAATGTCATGCATTTTTTATTTATTGGCTATCTACCTATTTACTGAAAAAAACTAGCCGGTACCGTATATTGGCTTTAAACCTTCACCAATAATTATCGTCAGAATGGTGACTTCATGAGGCTCCACCCACTTTCGCCTCGTTATAAATCAGGATAACACTGAAGGCTACCATGGGCATTGTTGGATTAGAAAATTTAACTTCTGGCTATAAAAACTAATTTCTCGAGTAGTTGTAAGAAGTGCTAAATGATCCTCAAGGATCCCAGCAGTTGGTCTAAACGTTTAATTCATGTATATTACTGCTATACTGTTGCGGCACTACTGCTACAGTAGTATTACTACGCTAGCACTGATACCCAACCCACATCTATGTATCGTTCTGCCATTCATAAAGTCTTTGGGTTTCAGAGCCGATGGCATTTCTGTCTGGAGGATGGGCGGAGCAACATTTAGTCAAAAAGTGTTTGTTTACCTTGCTTACGTAATGAATGTTTTTCGACTCTTGGCTCGTAATCATTGGCCATGGCGTCGGCTAGATTATTTCTACTCTATAAAAATCAAAACTATCGGGTTTAGGCTATTGATAATGCTGACAAAATTTGTGTGTGGTTGTAAAATATACATATGTCAACTTTCAGCTACATCCGATGCTTTGGCGAGGAGCAAAGTCCAAAAAACCGTGTTACAGAGACCCTGAATCTCATAGTAGGATTGGATTACTCTTTCTTCTTCTTCTTCTTCTTTTGTAATACAAGGATTCTAAAACTTACGGTTATTTTATCATTTTTACGCCAGTTGTAACGCAAAATAAGATACAATTATTATTGTTCACACAGTTGACGTGACTCAACAGATTTTAGGACATGCTTGACATGCAATGAATTATACTTGACATACAATGAATTATACTTGACATACAATGAATTACCTGTAAGGGAGAACCAACACTCCTGCTGCCAGATTCTTCTCGAGCTGAATCGAGACCGCAGGAGGATTTAGGTCAGGAGAAATAGAGGTCGCATTCTTATCAACAGACTGTATCGAAAATAATTTTCTTTAAAAATTAATTCTATATAATTAATAGTTACGTCTTGATTTTTGTAATAAAGTTCCAACAACAATTAAGAATATCAAATTTCATTCTCGCGCTATTCCTAACAAAAGATGAAAAGTAGCCTCATTATTAAGACTTGTATAAATGCTGGCTGCAAAACTGCAATTGTCTACAAGTCTTTTAGAGCAATTAGGAATTTCATAGAACCAGCTTTTGCAACATAAAAAAAAAAAAAAATCTTATTCAAAGAATGTTCGACACTCAAAAGCACATTATCATTGAACACAAAAAAGTTTCGACTTGGAGTAAAGAACATACGTGAGCAGCTCTATTTTATTTCAAAAATGATGCCGACAGACCTCTTGGAATCCATACAGTTCACTATTCTCTGGTATAATGAACTGAGAATAAATAGGAAACGGGTGTTACACAGTAAATTAATTCTGAATCTCCCTAACACATTGACAGACTCAAATTTGTTTCCAAGCAAGCGTTGAATATTTCATTAGCAAGCGCTTGGGGCAATCAGTTTATATCATGATTTATCATACAGTAAATATGAGGTAATATAGTCCTTGTGTAGTCACTCACATGAAACCGCAATTATTAGAAAAATTTAATGTCGGTGTAAAGCTATTATCAGAGACACAGAAAAGCTTTTACTAAAAGTAAATTAGGAAGCATCAATGTATTTCAACTCCCAACAAAGGAGAAAAAAATGGTATAATTCCCACATAAATAATGATCGGTTGTCATTAAGCTGCTTCTCCGAACTTCGATTTAACTAAAAAAACAAAAAAATTGTGGTATTCCATGTGGATTGGAATAATGAGCAAAGAGCTTTTTGTTTTCTGATGCCATTAATGGGATACTTTCTTTGTAAGGGACAAGCTTTCCAAATAACGATGTATTTTCGTTGGGCTTAATTCCAACTGTTCACCAGGCATACGTACATACGTACAGTCTTTAGTTGTATTACGAATCTGATTGATTCAAAGATAGAAAGTGCACAATGTCATACAGTCCTCTCTCTCTCTCTCTCGTCTGCTCTCTCTCTCTCTCTCTCTCTCTCTGTATATATATATATATATATATATATATATATATATATATATATATATATATATATATATATATATATATATATTATATATTGCTACTTTCAAAATGCATGTATCCCTTCTTTGACTGTATAAAATGTTATATGTATAAAGTTTGCAACATTTTCTCAGATTCATAGATAGCTTAGAGATAGGATGTTTAAAATGTGTGTTCAGATTTCTGCATTACATATTGTAAAAGAATATATAACGTAGTAAAGAAAGAGAGATTAACTTTGTCCTTTCAAAGCTAGAATTGTTTCAGTAACTTTTCATCTCCTCTAGATTAAGGAGCTGGCAGTCTTCGCGTTGTTATCAAAACACGGTCAATCTTAGTTATCGCTCGATTTCTGTCTTGATCGGGTTGTGTCTTTGTTGAGCAGAATGGTCTCATATGCGTATGTCTTTGCCGAGTGCCACATGCAGATTTCACAGTTCGTGTGTAAAGTTGCATCACTTTCCGAAGCTTCTGGAAAGAATTATTGCCCAAAACGTTTTGTGTCATCTCCACTATCCAGCTTCCGAAAGGAAGAAAATTTCATTGCATCTTAGAACCGCGTTCCGTTCAGATCTCTCTCTCTCTCTCTCTCTCTCTCTCGCCTCGCCAAAATTGTTATTAACGTAACGTAAAATGGTCACTCGTAACTTGTAGATTTCAGATTTGATATTTCTTAGAGTTTATTTAGTGTTATTTAGTGTTTTTGTGGACTCTGAACAAACATTTTACAAGTGTGTGTAACGGCGCCTATTTTTGTGAATTGGTGAATTTTTTTTTAAGAAAGAAGTTGGTATACCAAGGTAAAGTGTGTTATATTTTTAATATCTATTGGTTACAATGGTTTAGAGAACTAATAACTAATAGGTACAATAGTTTAGTGAAGTTGACATTTTTACACATTGCAAATTTTTGTGTTTTGTGTTTGTTTCATTTGAAGTGCATTTATCCATTTTCTTATTGAAGTGTTTATTTTTGTGCATATATTCATTTTCTTATTGAAGTGTGTGTTTTTAGTTTATATTCTCTGTGATTAATACTTTTTACAATTTTGGTATTTTCCACATTTTTCTGTGTTTTCATTTGCATTCACAATTTAATTAACTTAGTTATTTTCATTACTCAATTGTTGCACATTTAATTGAGTTTAACACTTGTGAATTAATTTGCATTTACTTAAAATTCTTTTCAAGTTTTATTGTTGTTTAGCACTTGTGAATTAATTTCCAAATTTCAATTATTGCTTAACACTTTTGAATTTCTATTGACTTAGTTTTCTTGAACTTTGTGATAAATTAATTTTGATTTAATTTTACTTAATTAATTCAAGAATTAAACTTTACTTTGTTTTCAAGTAACAGTAATTTTCCCTGATATTGTGAATTTCACTTATAAATTTTGAGTTTAATAATAAATGTTTGTATTTAAAATTTTTATAAGTGTTTATTTTCACACCAGCATATAATTATATTTATGTTAGGTAGAAACATAGAGTGGTAATTGATCTGTTTTCCTTCAATTAACTTAAAGTGACTTAGAAATCAGGGAAATACTTAGACTTTTAAAGTAGTTGATGGAGTGATACCATTTGATTAATTTAATTACTTACTAGATTACCTCACATCTGTTTTGATGAACTTAGTCTGATTTTCTGCATACTGGTCAATGTATTGTTTTAAGTGATCCACTGTTGTGCCATTTAGATGTATTGCAGTCGGTTTCTTTCAGTACCTGTGATGAGGGTTCAGGTGTCTGCTTTTTGTGAGGTAACAATTAATGACTGGTAAGTGTAGTAAACAGATACTTGGCACTTCGTCACAATATATAAATATCTATCTATCTATCTATCTATCTATCTATCTATATATATATATATATATATATATATATAATATATTATATATATATATATATATATATATATATTTTAGAAGAGGGAGAGGAAGAGGGAGAGAGTACTGTCTGATAGAAATAGAACTCCATACTTCAGCTCCAAGGAACCACGACCAAAATAATATCCAAAATCTGTCCCTCAGCTCAGCGAATCAGTGACCAAATGAGTACCTGTATAAGGGAATGAGAAATACTATTTGGTGAAGGAAGAAGAACCCCATACTTGGATCTTAAAGAGACAGTGACCAATGTAGTATGTGCATAACAGAGGAGTTACTTCCTGATAGAATTAAGACCAGATCAAGAGAACATTCACCGAATGAGTAACAACAAAAGAGAGAGAGAGAGAGAGAGAGAGAGAGAGAGAGAGAGAGAGATTAATTTCTTTTAGAAATATAACCATTACCCCCCTTGAGTTAAATAGTACGGTGGCAAAAATATTTCTGACGAAATATGAGAATGCTTGTACATAGTATATGGGGCAGAAGTAAACACTAACAGTTTCCTCAAAAATACAATGCGCAGCAGGAATACAGTACTTACAAGCTCTGAGATAAGACTAGGAGAGATTAACATCAAGAGAGGGATCTTTCAAGGCGACTCACTGTCCCCACTACTCTTCGTAGTAGACATGATTTACATGTCAAAAGCACTACAGAAGATGATGGGTGCCCACTCAAGAAAGGAGGCAACAGAATTAACCATCTGATGTTCATGGACGACATCAAGCTGTATGGTAAGAGCTCCAAGGAAATAGATACCTTAATTTAGACTGTAAGAATTGTATTTGGGGACATCAGGATGGAATTTGGAATAGAAAAATTTGCCATGGTCAACATACAAAAAGGTATAGTGACGAGGACTGAAGGGATAAAGCTACTAGATGGGAATAGCATCAAATACAGATGGAACAAGATACAAATACCTGTGAATGATAGATGATATAAAACACCAAGAGATGAAGGACACGATCAGGAAAGAATATATGCAGACTTAAGGCGATACTCAAGACAAAACTCAACGCCAGAAATATGATGAAAGGCATAAACACAGGGGCAGTACCAATAATCAGATACAGGTAAACTCTGCAGCATAGACCAGAAAACTATGAGACATGACAATCCACAAAGCAGGGCAAATACAGACAGGCTGTACATAACACGAAAGGAAGGAGGGAGAGGGCTACTAAGCATAGAGTACTGAGTCAACATTGAGAGCAGAGCACTGGGGCAATATCTGAATACCAGTGAAGACGAGCGGCTGAGGAGTACATGGGAAGAAGGACTGATAAAAGTAGACGAAGACCCAGAAATATACAGACACAGGAGAATGACAAAGAGAACAGAGGAATGGCACAACAAGCCAAACGGACGGTACATGAGCCAAACTAAATAACTGGCCAGCAATGAAACATGGCAATGGCTACAGAGAGGAAAACTCAAGAAAGAAACAGATGGAATGTTACTTGCGGCACAAGACCAGGCCCTAAGAACTTGATATGTACAAAGAACGATAGAAGGGAATAACATCTCACCCATATGCAGGAAGTGTTACATAAAAAACGAGACCATAAACCAAATAACAAGCGAATTGCCGGCACTTGCACAGAACAAGAACAGAAAGAGGCATGATTCAGTAGGAAAAGCCCTCCACTGGAGTCTATGCAAAAAATACTAGCTAGCTTTGTAGCAATAAGTGGTATGATCACCAACCTGAAGGAGTGATTGAAAACGATCAAGCAAAGATCCTCTGGAACTATGGTATCATTGATGTCGCAATACCATAGGGCACCAGAATAGAAGAGAAAGCGAGAGAAAAGATTGATAAGTATCAGCACCTGAAAATAGAAATAAGAAGGATATGGGATATGCCAGTGGAAATTGTAACCACAAACATAGGAACACTAGCCACGATCCCAAGGTCCCTGAAAAGGAACCTGCAACAACTAGATGCCGAAGTAGCTCCAGGACTCATTTAGAAAAGTGTGCTTCTAGAAACAGCACACATAATGAGAAAAGTGATGGACTCCTAAGGAGGCAGGTTGCAACCCGGAACCCCACACTATAAAAACCTCCCAGTCGAATAGGATGACTGTGATACATAAATAAAATAAATAAAGAATAATAAAATAATAATAATAATAAGAATAATAATAATAATAATAATAATAATAATAATAATAATAATAATAATAATAATTTCACCGATACAAATCTAACAAACTAAACAATAAAAAAGATTATGCCACAGTTTATTGCAACATGATATGGCAAACAAAACAAAACGAATAATATAATAATAATAAACACCAGCTACCTTGTACTAATAAGTGGTATGAGCACCAACCTGAGGGAGTGATAGAAAACGATCAGGCAAAGATCCTCTGGCTATGGTATCAGAACAGATAGGGTGATACGTGCAAATAGACCTGACGTGACGTTGATTGACAAAATCAAGAAAGTATCACTCATTGATGTCGCAATACCATGGGATACCAGAGTTGAAGAGAAAGAAAGGGAAAAAATGGATAAGTATCAAGACCTGAAAATCGAAATAAGAAGGATATGGGATATGTCAGTGGAAATTGCACGATCCCCAGATCCCTGAAAAGGAATCTGGAAAAACTAAAGGCTGAAGTAACTCCAGGACTCATGCAGAAGTGTGTGATCCTAGAAACGGCACACATAGTAAGGAAAGTGATGGACTCCTAAGGAGGCAGGATGCAACCCGGAACCCCACACTGTAAATACCATCCAGTCGAATTGGAGGACTGATAGAAAAAAAAAATAATAAAGATCCAGTATCAACGCGGTAGAGGAAACAGAACTTCTCCCCACCATCATCAGGAGAAATACAAGAAATCATCCGACACCAAACACCGTGGAGAGAGAGAGAGAGAAGAGAGAGAGAGAGAGAGAGAGAGAGAGAGAGAGAGAGCACCCGAACCAAGACCCACCTCCAGCCAGCAACACCGACCGGTTAGACCCAGGAGATCTTAACGCCTCGGGGACAGATTTCGTCCCCAACCTATGACCAATTAAAGTTCTTGCCTGCTGACCAACCCACCGATTGTGAATTCCCTACCTGCTATGAATACCTGTACATTACAGATGTCGATTAATTTGATGCTCTCCTACATGACTGCCTGTGCGCTGTTGACACGTCAAGAGGAAATGAACCCGAGTCTGAGCACAACTCGCTTACCTGCCACAGGGATTCGCATCCAATGCAGCCTCTGACTTTATGATTTCTCGTTTTTGTAACTTCATTTGTTGAACGATTTCAGTGTCTGTATCAAAGTTAAATCAAGAATGACGATTTCTTAGATGAAAGTGTAAAAAAAAATGATTTGATTTATATAGATTTTTGGGATTATGCCAACCACTGGGGCAACTAAGGCCATTCAGCGCTGAAATGGAAATTGACAGTAAAAAGTTTGAAAGGTGTTACAGGAGGAAAACCTATGAAACAATTGTTAGGAGAGGATGGACAGTGAGATGGAACAAAGATAATATGAACCGAAGTACAGAAAAGGAATGAAAGCAGTTGCAGCTAAGGGCCGAAGGGACGCTGCAAAGAACAATGGTTATAGTTGAAGTTTGGCT
This sequence comes from Macrobrachium nipponense, assembly GCF_015104395.2. Classification (NCBI taxonomy): domain Eukaryota; kingdom Metazoa; phylum Arthropoda; class Malacostraca; order Decapoda; family Palaemonidae; genus Macrobrachium; species Macrobrachium nipponense. Next base: position 55,958,327 of record NC_087214.1, on the reverse strand, counting down.
GGATTTAAGATAAATATTTTCTATACATTAAATCAATATAAATGATTCGCTCGGCGGTGACACGGTTTTGTCCCAACATTTTCTCTTAACATCATTATCTTTGGGAGGTTCAGCTCCAAAAAGGAGTGAGCGGTAAATAATCATTTCTTGCTGCAAAATCTCTGTAGATATGGGAACTATCTATCTATCTATCTATCTATCTATCTATCTATCTGTCTATCTATATATATATATATATATATATATATATATATATATATATATATATATATATATACAAACAAAAATAATAGGCAGAAATTCGTAGATGGGCGCTTTTGTCCTCTAAGGTGACAATGTCGAGGCACAAATGAAATACAGTTCAAAAGAAAGCTACGAGGGTAAACAAAAGGGTAAAAATCAACGAGATAATCCAGGATAATTGGAGATCACGGGACGGTCACTAACTAAACAGACTTATCCATAAGAGGAATGGAATGATTAGCCACACAAAGTCCAAAAACATTTATACAACTGATATATTAACTTTGTTGCTTATATTTATCTACAATTTTTTTAATTATGGAGGCATCGAGTTTAAACAAACCAAGACCTAAATTTAGAAAACTTCCATTATTTGATTTGATTGAAACAAGATTCAATGATATTAAGGATCTTGCCTGACTCTAGTTAATAGGATATTCTAAATCTCTCACATGTACGAATATTGCGCTGAAATCTCGAGTTTCTTTAGTTCCTTCATCAACAGGTCATATTCATTTACAGACGTAACGAAATTCACAAAAAATGTGCACCGATTTCAATTTCAGAAATCGTAAATGAGATTGATTCTAGGTTAAATTATTAACCCTGAACAAAAATTCTCTCGCATGATTAAAGTGAAGCAAGTTTTTCATAGTCTGTCATTCCTGATCATTTTACACTTACTATTTCACCAACAGTTTTTGTGTTGTGCCCAGTGGCGCGCTCTTAATCAACTTTAGAATAGACAACACCTTCCTTTTTCTGTTTCAGTCAATCAGGAGCCATGTATTCTACCTGGAAATGAGTCACTAACATCGTACCTAATTCTCCCAGCATTTGCTCGTCCAGATTTCCAGACGTGTCCACCCCAAGGGATTCGCCCCTTGGTCTACAAGGCTTTGGTTTCAGAAGTCATTAGAACTTTTTCTTTGCAGGCGCCAATCCTAATAACTGACTACCTGCTCCCAGCTGACACTGTTTCCTGCCGACAAAATGTTATTTTCACCTTGAACTTATGTCACAGAGAGGAGAGAGAAGAGAGAGAGAGAGAGAGAGAGAGAGAGAGAGAGAGAGAGAGAGAGAGAGAAATTAAAAGCAGTGCTACCCTATTATAATATTAACCTTATGAGAGAGGTCTTTGGAAAATTAACTGTCAAGCAACACCGCTGGTTTTAAAAAGAGTGAACATATACTTTTTACAATAAAGGAGGTGGCATTTTGGCTAGTATGGATAAAGACCATTTCTTCTTCATGACAAAAATACTTGACAAAATCAGACCCAAAGGAGATAACAAAACAACCCCATTGATCTGCTTAAAATGCTTCCCATCGAATTAAAATGCCTACGTTCAGCACTGTAAAGTTTAAAAGGTTATAAAAATGATCTCGTGATGAAAATGTTGATCGAAATGAATATCGAGCCCTGCAAAATGAGGGAGAACATCGTCGATCACCAGACGCACGTTGAGGACCGGAGTGACATCTCTGGAAAACACAGCAGAGTTGGAAAGCTTCTGTTAGGTTTCGTATATAATTTCCAACAATTGGACTCAAACTTTAGAAGAAATGTCACTAGTTGTGTTGTAAGAAGCCAGGAGAGGTCCAGGTGGGGGTTTCTACTTATTCAATTTCGGTAACCATGTAAAATCTATAAGATGAGCCAAATTGAGTAAAATCAGAATAACTACGCTTTTGATTATATTTTCTTTTTCCCTGGGTGATTCCAAAAACCTGGCTAGTCTGTATTCTATAGTTCAATAACTGTTTCATCCAGAAACTCTTAAGTCTAAAGGACCTAAACTTCATTTCTATGCCCATCTACTTTTCACGAATAAATATAACATAATTACAGAACCAAAATTAGGAGACTTCATTTGAGTTAACTTCCCATCAGAAATAAGAAACAGGAAAGGAAAGAGTGTACTTCAGAGCTTTTAAGGAACTGAGCATATTGATCAACATCAATTAGTCATTTCTACTTAACGTGGAACTTCAAAGTCTGTAATGACGCCCTAGAAGGGATGAGTGTGGAAAGTTAGCAGTTGATCATAAGCAACATGAAAGTGCAGCCGCTAAGGAACAATTATCAAGAGGGACTGAAATCCGAGTAGACAACAGGAGAGAGTCAGACGCAGTTCAAGAATGAAAGCAGAGTCAAGGAAACGTCTCCCCATTCAGACCAGTTGCTGAAAATGTCAACTGAGCCTGTTCAAGCTGAAGATTGATGACACTGTGCTTGAAAGGGAGATTTGAAGAAGGGTTGGTGAAGGCATGATGGAATACTTCAGAGAAAGTTATATCAAAGGAGGCAGCAGCCAGTTTCATCCTTTAGCCATTTGACTGAGGAAGAGAGCCAGAGTCCGACAGTGGTGACCCAGGCATACCGGTTAGAAGGCATTGTACTTCAACACAGCATTGTGGTCGGCATGTAATGGTCGGACATCTTGGGACCATTAAGCATTATATTCATAATCATTTCTTTTGCGATTGGTTTAAGCAAAATGATTCACATTAAGACATGTAAAATAACTTGCGTCAATTGGTTAGTAGGCTTAAGGCGCAGACCTGATTAAAACAAAATAAAAATTATTAACACGCAACTGGTAAAATCTGGACTCGGAATAATTTGGGGAAATTGCAGAAGCTGGTTTAAACACAAATCATTTAGAAATTCTAGGTCATTAAGTTTGCTGAAACTTGTGAAAGAACTGATCATTAACAATTACTTCCTAAAATAATCGGATTGCAATACAGAGAAGTTAACATGAGAGCCCTAATTTCCAGGATGAATTTTCCAAATTGTAATCAAGTACCAAGACCTTTCCCTGAAAAAGGCAGGACGCCATATCTCAACAACTAACCATAGAATTTTCTTAACATAATCTCATTATGTTTCCCACATCCAAATTACTACAACTAACCTAACCCAACCTTATCTAACCTAGGGGCATGGCAAAAAAACCGGGGCTGATGCAATATTACCATACATCTCAGGAATTTGCATTCTTGACTTAGATAAGAATAATTCAAAAGAAAAAGATAAGACTTGATATCAAAACTTACATGGAAGGTGGTAGCCGACTTACTGTTGAGCCTTTGTGTAGAAATATGTGGAAATCATCAAATATCAACAACTGAAGGATGAATGTGGCATGTGTCCATGCACACACTCACACACACACACACACACACACACAGTCTGCCTTTTTATCTAAGCATCTATCCAGTCCAGCAAACCAAATACGTCTGAGTAAAACAAGTAGGAAAATTTGCACATACCCATTTGTGACATACTCACGCATGGTTACCAGATACCGCCATGAATCCTAATTCGTCCATTTAGAAAACCCAGCGTCATGAGCGTCGCTATGTCGATACGACTCTCAAAACGAAATTAGAGGCAAAGCTTTAACAAATGGCCAAATTTAGTCGCATTTTTCATCGTTATATTAGAGGCTGTTGTTGTTGGATTATATTAGAGGCTGTTGTCGTTTGATCAACGTTCATTATTTTTTCATGATTTAAACCAAGTTTTTGTTAATGAGAATATTTAAGTGGCTCATTCGACCAGGGGAGGAATAATCACATTTGAATGGACGAAGTCTTGACTCACAGTTTCTCTGTGGACAAGTAAATAATGGGCCAGTGCTTGGAGGTGAATGTGAATTTATGAATTAAGAAGGCCTTGCATGCACACATACATACATACAGCACTCACACACACACACACACACACACACACACACACCACATATATATATATATATATATATATATATATATCTATATATATTATATATATATATATATATATATATATATATAATATATATATATATATATATACACATACATACACACACATATTGTATAAATATATATATATATATATCTATAAATATATATATATATATATATATATGAATAACTTGATCACGAAGTATATAAAACGTGATGCTATGTATAAATAAAGGTTTTTTGCCACGAAGGAAAAATGAAAAAGCGAGATAGCCAAGTACTTTCAGTCCTATTCGGACCCTTTACTGAGGCAAACTGATTTTACAAAAGAACGAACTCAGTCAAAAGAAGGCTTAATATACAAACTGACACTACCGAGCTTAGCCATAAGGGTGATTTTCACTCTACAGAAAAGGAGGAGTCGCCAGAGGCTAGCCACACCTTGAAGGATACCCGCAGTAAACAGTGATTCTTCGGAAAACAGTACATTTTGAAAAAAAAACACGGGAGCATATACAATTTAAATATCATGAATTTTTAACACAAATTTTCCCAACAAAAATTATTATTAATGAAAAGACGAAAGAAAGAAAATATAAATATATATATATTGAGCAAGAGAAAGAGGGAGAGAGAATATCGAACCAGAGAGAGAGAGAGAGAGAGAGAGAAAAGAAATATACCTACAATACATGTGGGACTAATTTATTAGTTGTTCATTTATTTTGAGGTCCTTCATAAACATCTTACAAATATATTGGTCCAAATAGTACATTCCCAGACTAAGATTTAGGTTGTTTTTATTAGTGATTTGTATAATTGCCGATTCCAGTAAATTTCTTGAAACATAATCATTAGATCTAGCAATTACCGAGGGTATCACCCCAATTAATAGAATGAGATTTTTCACTCAGATGGATAAATAGTTTGAAGGAGTTAACCAGGGAAAAGAGAGGCAAGGGTGTGTGCAGAAAGGTGTCAGGGAGACCAAGTTGCCAGTCAAGTGGATGGAACTGTCCAAGGTTGAAGATTTCAATTGGTAACCAACTAAAACTGTATGTATCACATCAGGGCAGGCTGTGGTGACTGTTGGTGCTAGCATCTCCATGCAAAACTGCAATCATGAAAAGGCAGACACTAGAGGTGTGGTTCTTGTGTTTCATGCTCTTCAACCAAGAAGAAAGAAGATTCATGTACGCACTGTTGACACCAATGTAATAGTCATTCTTGTTGGTAAGTTCCATGATCTGATTACTATGCAACATCTGGGTTGCTTTCAGAATGGGCAAGAACTACCGGTTTCACCACTTCAATGCCATCTGCATAAGTCTTGCAATCTAACAAACATGAGCATTACCTGCTTTCCACGCATTTTCAGGTTGCGACACAACCTTTTCCTTGAGTGGAAAGAGCAAGAAATCTGTTTGGCAAGCTTGGAAGGTTTACATAGAAGTCCCAAATACATTTGTGTATCTTGCCAGTCATCCCTTTTAAATCCTGACTCTCGATGATGACCATTTCTCAAAGGTGGAGAAACTGACTGTTGTCATCTATGACAAAACTAGCCATTTTACCTCAGTCAATGAGGCAATAAGGGAACTTTTCTGCCACTATGGAAAAATTGCCACCAACCAAAGATGCACTTCTGCAGGATGTCCGACTAGCAGTTTACCAGGCAGAAACAAAGGAGGCTGCTTCGGCTGCAAATGTTCTACACACTAATTCTACTGGTGCCTTCCAACCTTTTCACAATTTTTTGTCTGGTATGTATAGTTATGTTTAAGCACAATTTATGTAATTTGGTTCAATTTGTTTGAGTTGGAGATTAATACTATATTCAAGTTTGTAGAGAGTACAAGAAAATTGGGTGAGGGAGGGGCAGCACCTCTTTGCCCCCACCACACAGGTCAGACACTCTATATTGTGCGCAATATATGCACTGCTACTATTGTAGTGTCCAAATTAATGTTCTAGTGAGCAAAGTTATAAATTTAGGAAAAGACATTGTCATTGTATAACTCATATGACCTGAAAAGTGTGGTGTTTTTTTAATATATATTTGAGATCTTGAAATTTGATCTCTTTTGTCTTTCTCCTATAAAATCTTATAGGGCTCCTACTCTAAAGTTATTTGATAGTCCTCAAGGAGGTCAATGCCAAATTGGATGCTTTTATCCGCCGTGTAACTGGTAATTTCACTAAGCCACCTGACTATTAGAATCGGGATCCAAAATTTTGCCAAGTGACCGACTTCTTTGTACCCTAATTACACATTAAGGTAGGAGTCATGGTCTGAAGGCGTATGGGAGACTGAAAAGTAAGTTTGTCATTTATATTATATATATTTCATATTCTGTGAATCCCATATATGCAAAGACGAATGTTCTCCAAACAAGGAAATCACCCAAGAAACGTTACTCTGTATTTGACGACATATTCGGTCTGGTAGGTTGCCAAGATCAGTTAATAAACAATTTACAAGATATTTCGGAAAATAAATCCACTCTGAAGTTTACCTTCGAATTAATGTAAAATATAAACTTACTTTTCAGCCTCCTTAATATGTAATTAGGGTACAAATACAGAGTAATACACCAAACTTTGGAACGATTTTCCATTTACATGCATCATAGAAAACGAATGTTTATAGGTGATTGTTCTTAATCAAATCAAACACTTGACGTCTCTGCAAATCAAATCATTTCACAAAGCCTTTGATCACTGCCACTTCTGGAGCAATGCCGCAGACCCAAGAAGACTACGCTTGCTTGTTGGAAGCCGTCCTCATCCTTGACAAGAAGCCCTCTTTGAATACTACTCAGGAAGCCTTCCCACTCCCTACTAGCACTAGGAGAAGCCTAAACCAAGACGACATGGTACTACTATATAATACCACACCAGATACAACCACCGAACAAGACACCCCAGATCAAGAAACACCAGATTACACTAGGCATAACGTCACACAACAGCAACAAGCCAATGACAATTCGGCAAGTAATGACTTCATGCAACTACCTCCTCCAACCAACCAGAATCCTGGACGGAGAGTCGCTCTTCCCTTACGATGGTCTGAGAGACTTCTGCAGTGTCCGCATAGAGAGAGGGGCAGATGGCCCCAAGCAAGAGGGATCCAGAATTAATCATTTACTATCTTGTGTCGATTAGGCTTAAGATCTAATTTGTACTGCATTTTGTACAAGATATTCAATTTGATAAATTCTACATTTTTGACATGAATCCCCCACTTGCCATTTTGATAGCCAACTTGAGTACAGAAGAAAAGTCAGTAATAAGAATAGATATTTCTATACAAAATAAACGCAGCTGAAATAGCCATTATTTTCAATAAAACCTGTATTAATGAAGGTTTTCTTCCAGCAAGTAATAATAATAATAACAATAATAATGAGTAGAAGTCGACCTACAAACTCTAACGTTACCCACAATTTCAAAGAGGGTTTCTGCAACCTTTTTCTTCTAGCTGTTCACTTGTCTTGAGTCCTTTGCTAAGAAATCACATGGAAATTGACTTTACGAACTGTCTGAATGTTTTGCGATCAGCTCTGAAAACCTCTTAAATTAACAACTGATTTCTCAGGGCTATAAACTGCCAGCATCAAAGTGTTTCGATTATCAAAACGTGTTTCAGATCAACACTGTGATCGTTTGAGCCAACTGCATAACCACAAAATGGCTCGCATGTACTTTATGTTCATCTCGAAGCCCTTTTGAAAGTCCTGGGGAGTCGTGGACACAGGCAACTATTCCTTGTACTTTCTGTTTTCGCAATTGGAATCTTCTCGAAAACGAGGCTTACCGTAGTTCCATGATGAATCTCGTGTCCTCTTCTGGCATAGTCATAGATTCCATCCAATTCACAATCTCCTACACCAATTCATAAGTCCCACAGAAAAAATAAACACTTCACAAAGTCAAGATTACAACGTAACGGTTACGCACTACTGGGCAACTGAAGCTCTCCTGAAGCTATTTCAGCTGGGTAAGATTTGCCTGAGGAGAATGGAAAGAAATATGAAATTTGGGCCAATAGCCAAGAGCTGGGGGCTATGAGGGCATTTGGAACTAAAAGGGAAACTTAAGAGTTGAGTAATTCTATGGGGTAACGGGAGGAAAACCTCAGTTGCACAATGAAACGATTGTGAGGAGAAGGTGGAAAATAAGATGGAAGAAAAAGAATATGAATGGAGGTGTAGTAAAAGGAATGAAAGGGTTTGCAGCTAGGGGCCGGAGGGATGCTGCAAAGAGCCTCAAGTCATGCTTACAGTGGCCAGCATGAGGTACACTGACAGCAATACCCCTACGGCAGGGGTCACCAACCTTTGAAGCTAGAACTAGATGAGCCATTTATTTAGAGAATCATAACAATATAGCAGTCAGTGCCACAGTGGCAAAAATGACCTTAGAAACTGTTTATATCTCATTAAAAAATAAAAAAAATGTTCCTCATTGGACAAGTTGGTTGTGTGCTCGCCTACCGATTCGATAATTGCGAGTTCGATTCTCCGTTTTGCCGACATGGAATCAGAGGAGAGGAATTTATTTCTGGTGATCAGAACTTCATTTCTCGATATAATGTGGTTCGGTTCCCACAACAGGCTATAGGTCCGTTTCTAGGTAACCAACTGGTTCCTAGCCACTTAAAAATATCTAATCTTTCGGGCCAGGCCTAGGAGAGCTGTTAACCAGCTCAGTGGTCTGGTTAACTAAGATATACTTATTGAAAAATCAATAAAATTGATGCCTATAATATGCTTTTAAATTTGAATAAAATTTAAGAACATATTGTCTTAAGAGTGTTACATGGATAGAAAGGTATTTGTTCAGCGTTTGGAGTCATACAATGGTCGGGAAGAGCCGCCTGTGCCTCCTGAGCGGCAGGTTGGCGACCCCCCCCCCCCCTGCCTGACCTGCTGGAACTGAGGAGGAAACCCTGCCCTGCTGGGGAAGACGACCGAGGAGAAACTACCAATGTGTGAGCGAGTATTGCTTATTCCTGCATTGGGTTTTTATAATCGTTTCTGTTTTGAATTTTGATAATTGCCACTAATAAATCTACACTTTCAGGCATATGCTAATTTTTAGTTTTTTTATATGTATAATACAGCCAAATTTTTATATACAATATATATATAATTTCCACTTTCAGTTCAGGAGTGGTCAAAGGCTTCTATTTACAGGAACGGGAACATCCAACTTTGCTCTGATCTCTCCTAGTTTCCGCATTAAACGGCAAAGTTTGTTGGAGCCATTAGCCTCCAATGAGCGGAGTTCCAGCTTTCCCCCAAAATCCCGTCTAACCCTCTCCAGTGTCCTTTGCTCAGTGGAGTGCAAGGGGGGGGGGGGGGGGGGGGGGGGGAGGGGGGGGGGGGGGAGAGGAGGGAGGGGACAGGTGTTTGAGCATAATATTACAGGGAGGGTTTGAATAGTTTTTACTTCGATTGAACTCTTGTTTACTTCCAGTGGCCAACTGGGTTTTAGGGGAACGCTCTCTGGCTGGTTTTCTTTCTTCTACTTATCACTTATCGAATTGGGGGTTCCTCATTTGAGGCCACTGTTCTTAAAAGAGAGAGAGAGAGAGAGGAAGAGGGGAGGACGAGAGAGAGAAAGAGAGAGAGAGGGAGAGAGAGAGAAGAAGAGAAACTGTTTGCTACTGTTCGTCCAACTAAAACCGCTTTGTTTGATATCGAATATTCTTGAT
>NC_087214.1:55931124-55943624 GCF_015104395.2 Macrobrachium nipponense | reverse complement strand
GTATATATATATATATATATATATATATATATATATATATATATATGATATATATATATATATATAATCCACGAAGAAAAGAAAAACGATGGAGTTCTGCAGGGCCTTTCGAATTCTTGTCCTTTACTTAGCGGACTGAAGAAATATACAAATAATTTTACAAAGAAAACTCGTATAAATTGGACATATGGCGATGACAAAGGAAAAAATATGTACCTGGAATCCCACACAAACTGAAGATTAGTAGATCTATCAAACAATGGTTAAGAGGTCTTACCAAATATGAGGGACAAGACAATTGAAAGATTATACAAAAAAAGTGACTGACCACCAAAAATGTTACAAAAGTACAACTCGATGACTCTGATTATTAAACAATCACAATTTTGCGAGATAAACGTCATAGATAGGGAAGCGTGCGAGACAGTATCTATGAATTATGAAAAGTTTTCAAATATCAATAAATGTACCTGAAAGAATTGACTGTCTGTTATATACGAGTATAACCACATATTTACATTAAAAACAGTTTTTTAAAGTATTTTATTTGCATACTTTAATATGCGTGATCTATTTTGGTTCGAAATATAATTGCATGTATAGTTAATTTTGGTTTTCGTCATACTTTTATATTTCAGGATTCATTTTATATTTCTTTATGGTTAGCTTGCTTACCATTCATTGCTCCTACTGAAAGAATGCTTCCGTCTCAGTCTACCCATTTCCCTTTTCGTCAACAGCAAGATCTAGAAAGGAGGGGGAACTGAAATAAAGGTATGCCTACAGTGACCTCACCAGTACACTCTATGTGGTGTAGCCCACGTGTAGTTCTAACAGCAACTGTCGTTTCCATGTCCTCCCCTCCCGATAGTTCTATGTAGTAACATCCCTCAAACACTTCCACAACGCTGCATGAAAGATCTGGCCTCTCCTGCCCCGCCATTCACTACTTCAGAGAGCCGCCACACTGACAGGAGGCTCCATCTACCTCAGAGAGAATCCTTTTAGATCCTTTTGTTCATTAACCTCTCGTGTAGGGAACAACTTCCTTTCCAGAGCAACTTTGCTTTCTCCAGAAATGACCAGACTAAGATAGTTTAGTTACTTTATTGACAAAAATATACAATTATTAGTGCAAATTTGTCCACAAAGAGACAATACAAAATAAAGTGGAGAGTAATCTCTTCTGTTCTTGCAAGTACATGGCCTACAAAGAAAAATACATCAAGAAAAATACAACTTCAAGTGCAAATGACATAAGCCTATAAGACTATAAAAACGTAATCACATCATTATCCAGTATCAACTCCTAACACACATAATGCTTGAAAAAAGGAAAAGTTTATTTGAAGAAATACATAAAACAGAAGACATTTCTGTATTAGAGAAAACATGACGCTGAACGCGAATTCCCCTCCGCTCTGCCTTGATCGAAGCATTTCCGCCATTTCTGGGAGACAAATCCAGCCAGCGCCGCCCATCCACTGTCTTCGTGGAATGGAGTATAGAGTTGAGGCCAAAGGCCAAGCGCTGGGACCTATGAATCATTCAGCACTGGAAGGGAAACAGGAAGAAAACCTCGCAGTTGCACTATGACACAATAATTGCTATGAGAGGGTGAACAGCAAGATGGATAAAGAAAGAAACATGAACGGAGATACAGTACAAGGAATGAAAGGAGTTGCAGCTAGGGGCCGAAGGGAATGCTGCAAAGAACCTTACAGTGCACCCCGTGAGGTACAGTGACGGCACTTCCGCATTCGAGAAGAGAAGACGGCAGGATTCCGAGATGATTTAATCACTAAAGTTGTTACTTGTGGGGCGCCCTTCCTTCCTGGGGTTCCTTTCAGCCCACGAAAAGGCAAGAGTTCGGATTAAATGAAAGGAAATGACAGGAATAACTGAAAACCAACATAGCCCATCGGTACACTCAAAAAGATTGACGTGCATTCCATAAACAAATTTTTAACGTAAAACGAGTGTTTCATTCAATGTATTAATTATATACCTTTAAATATGACGGCATCCTACCGAATGATACTAATTTAGGACTTTCGCACACAAAGCGTTCTTTGGGTCCGTCGTATAATAATAAAATAATAGTAAATCCAAATGGACACCGTCTCCCTTCCCTCATTCATTATGGAAGTGGAATACTAATTAGTACCTATTTCCGTCCGGCGATTAAATGCTATTTTCACAGACAGCTCTTTGTAGCTTTCCCTCTCTTTGTATACCAAGGCCGTTGACCACATTCATATGGATTTATTACCTATTTATTTTTATCTTTTAGGTATAATCTGTGGTTAGTCCACACTTATCATAAACTTACAATTGAGATAAAAAAACAACTCAAGAAAAGAGAGAGAGAGAGAGAGAGAGAGAGAGAGAGAGAGAGAATATGCCTAGTTGCACAGTTTGCAGTGCTACTTTTCCGTCCGCAAATCTTTCGTAAAGGTTACCTATTGTTAGATCTGACTTGTGCGTTGCAAAAGGAGCCTGTAGTTTGTGTTATTCCCTTACATATCTTAGCTTTTTCTGAAGTACTTGGTTGTTTATGTGTAAAGCAATGTTTTGTTTTCTAGTTTATGTGTTTAAACCTAAGACCTTACTGCTACATTTGTTGTTGTTCCACAGTAAGGTAAAAACATTTTGATAAATAATGATGACAAATATTATGACAAAATTTTACTATACGCTAATTATCCAAAAGTAGTTCAGGGCAAGTAAGACGATGGGATGATAACTGGAATATGCTTAAGAATATGGACTCAGGTATATTCTCCAGCAAACTGATAAATTTCCACCGTCAACCGCCTTTGCTAGATGCTAGATATATGCACATGCATGCATCCATGCATGTACCACATACATACTATACACTACAATGTACATACACACATACTGACCTTGAAATTCAAGCTTCCAAAGAACAAAGAGTTTCATTTGAAAAAAGCTACAGAAGATAATGAGAAGTCCAGAAAGAAGCGATTACTTACTAGAAAAGAACAAGAACAAAGAATGAAAAAGTTGAGAAATGAATGAATGAGAAAAATAAGTGGCGAATGTTTTCTTGAGTAGTAATGAGTTGCATCTCTGCTTGAAAGTTTGAGTTTGCAATTGCAAAACATCCTCAGGGAGACTCTTCCACAATCTAATGGTGTGAAGAATATAAGACCTCTGGAACTCTGTGTGTGTGTGTGTGCAATATGTTGTTTATTTCCTAATGTTTCTAGTTTAAGAACAGGTTCCCCAACAAATTCGTAATTCATCAGAAACGGAGGACTGGTCTTGTTGTTAGCACCTACCTGAAATAATTAAAGATTCGTTTAATATGCAAAAATACACACACACATATCTATACACACACACACACACACATATATAGATAGATAGATAGATAGATATATAGATAGGCATATATAGATGTTTTTCTCTCGAAATTATGATAAAAAAACCATATCAGTACACATTACATCGAGGGATTTTCTCCGCTGGATAGAAACAGGTCCATTTGCATAATCCTGATTGGGTAGATGCCTTCGCATAATCTTAATTGAAAAATAAAAAGCTTTGTTTTATTTTCGTGATAGATAAATGGTATGGTTTTGGAACATTTCAACTCCACAGCAGTGATACCAAAAGTTTTATCATCACTATTTCAACCAAACTGCCAAATAACATAAGCACTTAATGGAGAGCTTAAAATTCTGTTCTACAAGGAAAAGATCAAGAGTTGTCCAATTACACCGAAGTACCTTTCCAGGACCTTCTTAGCTGTGGAAAGGTTCCAGCTGTATTATTGTCTACTCTGACTTTTGCATTGTAAGTAACGGACTGTGGCTTTATTTTTACCATTTTTAGTAAAATGACTAGAGTACACTTGCTGCCAAAACTAAAATATTACTGCCATAATGGGGTGACATTAAAATGACAATAATTCAAAGGTTAATGAACGATCATTGTTTTCATTAAAAGACCAAAACAAAAGGCTAAAGAACTTAGATGGCGTCCACTTCTGGGGACAATCTTATTCAGGGCTTTCTAGTTAAGGTTAAATATTTCTTCATTATCGAAGAACATCCGATGCTTTCTTGCCTTCCTCTCCAAAACCGGTTGGTTTTTCTTCGCTGTTTTACTGATAAATTTACCAATGGGAATTTAGGTACTTGAAAATAGCAGTTTTTGGTATTATGCATCACATAACATAGATTTCAGTTGCGCTGTTGACTGAGAGAAACAAATTATAATTATAATCGTCTTCACTCATTCCAGGCCAATAAAGTTGTTAAGACTTTACTTGTTCCTCACTAAAATTAGATTTTACACGAAAGACTTTATCCCGCTGACAATCCCTCCAGACCTCGAGTGGTTCGTCTCGGCCGAGATTCGCAGCATCGTTCCAAACACGTCCATCACGTGAGATGTACGACTTGACTGCCTGAGGCATCATCTCGGACAGCGAGAACCTGCGACCTAGAGAAACGCCTCGAGATGAGATGCTCCTTTGCCTAGTGATGTCTACAGAGCTACAAGCGGAATGAACTAGGTGATGTTACTTCAGTTCTGAAGTTAGTTATTTATCTATTTTCTAAGGGTGTGTGCGTCGTTTTATGGTATTTAAACTAATGCTTTTGATGTACTTTTCATCAACTTATCTCCAATTTTTTCATCCATGAAAACCATTTTTTTTTCTACAGAAAATTGGCAACATAAGAAAATGAGACTAGGATACGAAACCCATTAACTGATTAGTTGGTCAAACACGAGATAAAACATGACACTAAAATGCCTTGAATCTCTTATGCCTCTCTCTGTCACTCTGTGGAACAGTCTTCATGAGGATGGTTGGTAATTAGCGCCTCAAGAGTTCTAACGAAGATGCGAACATAACTACCCCCAAACCCTTCACGCTTTAGTCGACTAAGTTCTTTATATTTATCTATTAAATTATATTTAATCTTTTTTTCTAATAACCGATCTCTTCTTTCTGTATTTCATAGTACCTTCATTCTTTCAAATGACACCATATTCGTTGGAAGCTTGAATTTCAATTCAATGGCCCCTGTGTGACTGTTCCATATGGATAGGGCTCATCCTCGGAATTAATAATAATAATAATAATAATAATAATAATAATAATAATAATAATAATAATAATAATAATAATAATAAACTATTTCTCTATCGAAGGCAATATCTAAGTGAATTTTGAAGCTCTCTTCCAAAGAGTTCTGCAAATAAGTATTTCTGTTGGTTATGAAAGTAGCCCGATCCACAGAATATAAATAGTACTTCAGATTACACAGGCTTTTTCGAAATCACCTACTACGCAATTTAGGAAAGTGTTAGTCATCTTTTTTAGCCAATATCTTTAAATCCAATCAACTGATTGGTATGGACTTGAAACAAGAGTTTCCTTACAATCTCCCCATAATTTTGTGATAAAAAAAAAAAAACTCCATGTCCAAGAACAGATTTTAAATGGCCTTTACTCTTGAATTTTAGGACAATAATCAGTCCAGATTTACTAATACATTCGGATAAGCACTCTTGGGGTGTTTATCCCTCCTATCACCTACCCTTCCTCATTCTTTAAACATCACTTCCCCGTCTTTTCTTTCATGCATTCCCCACTCCTCTCTCTCTCTCTCTCTCTCTCTCTCTCTCTTCGCAATATTTGTTATGGAATGGAATGTTTTCAGGCACATAGTAACATTGCAATGTTTCAACTGAGTAATGTAGGATGAATGAGCTAACGACTTACATGGGTCTCCGAAATCTTTGTAGTTTATGAATGAGATAACGGGTTAAATAACGGGCTTATCACTTGTGTATCCAGTTAACTAGAGGAGGTTGTCTCGTCGCTTCTCAGAGTCAAAGACCACCACTAGCCAAGAGGGGTCCACATGCAGCGCCCCCATGGCCAGAACGAACTGATTTTTTTAAAGCCTTGACATGTTTATTATGCAAATCTGAGTGGTAACAGTGTATAAACTGGGATGCAATGTGTCATTTTTACATATTTTCATAGGTACCCTCATCCGTGACAGCTGTTCTAAAACGATGCATAAAACGATGTATGTCACCATATCTATGGTTCTAATTATCATAGAATCATTATCTTGGTTTTTCAGGTCAGGGAATCCATTGGTGAACATTTTAGTCACCCATCACTGACCATTTTTAAGAAATTTGAGGTTTCAGTTGCAAAAACTCTTATTTTATGAATCTGATATTTACTTTTTCATCTTCAGTCTAAGGGACAGAAAATTGACGCCTAACATTAAATCATGTCATTTAAAATTGTCTGACTTCATTTCGACTTTTCTTTGCAGGTGATGAAGAAGATTGAGAAGATTGAGAAGATTGAGAGGTGAAGCAATGTCAGACAGTGACAGGACTGATTCTGCGTCTGGAGGACCTCCATGAAACGGAGGAGGATTAGCAGTATTACATCAACATACCAAGTACAGTGTGTGAATTCATGTGGGGGGATTGAAAACAGACAAGTATGGTGAAATAAAACTATTTCTTCCAAAGTAAATGCCGAGGAAACATTTGCTAAACTGCAAGAAATAAAAAGTAGGAGACTTGCTAAGCCGTTAACTTCAAATACAGAAAAGGCAGATATCTGTAATAAAAATCCTGACAAAGTTTATCTCATCATGATTATCACAGAAAATGCTATAAGAGGTTCACTATGAACTTGAATCGTCTTGCTCAGAAAACAGACGAACAAGGTGTCCCATCAAGGGCCAAGAAAACATCTGGAGACAATATAATCTTCACACCTGATTGTATGTTCTGTAACTCTGATAAACGCAAGAAGATAATGTAAAAGGTATGTTGGACTACTGAAGTCTTTGTCAGTTTGAATTTGGAGGATGGCAAAATCTGAACCTTCTACTCACTAGGATAAGAGGCAAAGATCTGTTTGCATGTGAAGCAAAATATCATCAATCGTGTAGAATATTATACCCTGTTCAACATCCAAAAAGTTAGCGAGGTGACAATGAAGAACAGAGAAAAAGACAGCTGGCATTGGAATAGTCTCACAGTTTTGCTTTCAACAAAGTCTATAAGGTCATAAAACAAGAGGTCCTTATCAGCAACAGAGTGTTGAAACTATGCGACCTGAAGGAACTGTATACAGGTCTTCTTAAGCATACCAGGGCGCTTTTTCCTAAGACGGAATATGGTTGCCATCTTCGTTAAATCTGACAACTCAGCGTCGAACTGAATACATCCTCTCATCCAGCTGATCCGATATCTGCGTTGTTCTTATGCCAGATTGCTTCAACGACATATCTCTGCTATTATCTGTTGACTCAAATCATCTTCTTGGCCCATATTAAGGTCCCAGGGGGCAATAAGGTGATACGTAGTAGGCAAGCATTGCGGTGGGAGCACTGATCAAAAAATAAATACACCCGCTATTAAGCCAAACCTCCAAGCAAGTGACTGAGCGCTCTCCTTCCTTGTCAGTGTCAAAGCACCACCCTTTTTTTCTCTAAAGTTGTAGGCAGCCTAAAGCACTGATGAAATTTCTTCCCAACTTTCCATTCCTTCAAAATTCGACAAGATGTTATGCCGCTTGATGCTAAGCGGCCTAATATCTTGTTTAGTACTGAAATAATAATGAATTTTGTTTTTTGCAGCTCGATACCATAACCTTGAAAATTTACTGCATAGCAAAAGGTAAATTAAATATAGCAAAAGTTTTCTTCATTTTTTATGGAATTCTTTGTTTACAATAACACTGGTTATGTCTGGAGAGTTAAGCACTTACTTCCCTTCAGCACAGCACTTGCAAATATACACAATAAAATTTTTTTCTGACATTGTTTAGCTTTCTTTATACAAAGTGAGGGGGTAGGGTTACATTACTGACATTAAAAATACCCGAAAGGATACGTGGTGAAAAAACGGTTGAAAATCCCCGGTGTAGACGGTCCTTGAACACTGGTACGCTGTGTAGTTCAAATGAGTGGTTTTCCATTGAAAAGCAAGGGAAGACACCCTCACCCTGTCAAAGACAACGTCAGGAACACGACGTTTTTAGCGCTCGTGTATCCAGACCCTAAAGGTAGGTATGCTCTACCATTGTCTTTACATAATCACAATTACACGGCACATCTTTAGATGCAGGACAGCGTTATTCATGGAACGAGCAGAACACACACACATACACAAACACACACACACACACACGTGGAATTATAAAGGAAAATGATCAGCTGTTTTGGCTGACCATATCGCTTTTTTTTACTTATGAAATTAATCTCTCTCTCTCTCTCTCTCTCTCTCTCTCTCTCTCTCTCTCTCTCTCTCTCTCTCTCTCTCTCTCTCTCCTTGTATCTCCCATTGTACAGGCACTAAATCCATGCAAGAAATAATGTTCTGTATGCAATATTTTCTAGCAACGTAAATATTTCCTTTATAAAAAGAAGAGGGAAAAAAACAGGTGCTCCCTTTACAACATTCCACCGGAATAAATGTTTTGAAACTTTTCCATTAATTTACTTTCCCAGAGCATTTTTACATTTCCTCTTTTCTTCCCACCGCTTTTGGCAGCCAGGCATAGGAAGAAGAAGAAGAAGAATAAGCGGAACACAGACGTTCTTTTAATGTCTCTCGGACGCAAATGCTGCGACAGCTGGACTTTAACTGGCTCGAATTTCCCCCATTTCAGATTGAGAATGGCTGCGCAACGCTGCCTTCACTTGTTTCGCTTCTCCCCAATATCCTCCTTATCCTCTGGCTAATGGCTTCTTCAATACAGAGGTATCATGGCTATAGAAATGTGAGTTTAATTTTTGAAGCCTCTTGCGTTTTTCCGTCTGGTGTGGTTCGTCTGCTTATGTTCGTTTGAACGCACAGTAGATCTACCTGTGAAGGTTCACATAAGGCTTTATCTGTTCTTTTCTTATCTTTATTTGTTATTCCAGTTTTTTTTTTCACTTTTGTTATCGATGATGAAACTGGGTCTATTAAGAATAATAACTTCAGACTATGATTGATAAATTTCATTAATTTTCTTCCAAAATAATGGCAATATTTCACAAATATTTTCATTTAACTTTTGAGAATATTTATTAAGTTCACTTGTTGCACAGCCCTCAATTAGGATTAAAGTTATGCCCATTTTCAAATCCTATTCCGCAATTTTTAAATTTATACCTTTATAATATTTAATATGCAAAAGAACGTTTTTTATGGAAAGTATGCAAATAAATAAAAAAATTAAACCAAGATATAAAACACAAAGAAAACAGCGTTATCATGACAACGAGAGCGTCTATTAAAACTTCTCAGCGCTGTTTTTTTTATCATTCGTACCATTACGCAGCATCGCCTCGGTTATCTCCCCGAAAACAGAAGTCGCTCTCGTGACTAAACATGATTATGGTTCCGGATCTCGCTCCGATGACGTTCCATTAGTGCGAGTGTTTTCGGTTTCTTGCTTTCATTCATGGGATCTTCACAGCTGCATAAAACACGACAGCAAAAGGAACCGTCCCATTCCGGGTCCCCCGAGGGATCTTTGACATATACTACTACGATAAAGATCGCAGGTTTCACCAGAATGCCAATTCAAACTACACGAACAGCAGCTCCATCCGCTTCATACTGAGGAGGAAGAATCGGAAAAGAAGAGGAGAGAGAGAGAGAGAGAGAGAGAGAGAGAGAGAGAGAGAGATGAGAGAGAGAGAGAATTTTTGCTGTGATTTTTCAGTAGGTGAATGTTCTCCCACCCCACCCCACACCCCACCGCCTCTCTCTATCTCTATATATAAATATAAATATATATAGAATATATATGTAAACTATATATATATATATATATATATATATATATATATATATATATATATATATATGTATGTATATTGTGTATATATATATATATATATATATATATATATATATATATATATAAATATATATATATATTTATAATACATATGTAAATAAACAAATATATATATATAATATACATATATATATGTATAAATGTATATATATAATATATATATATATGTATGATATATATATATATATATATATATATCTATATATATATATATATATATATATATATATATATATATATATATATATTTGTTTATTTACATATATATCATTTATTTATATACTGAGAGAGAGGGAGAGGGGTGGGAAACACTCACCAACTGATCATCAGCCAAATTCTCTTTCTCTCTCTCTCTCTCTCTGTTCGTCAGTACTGTCTTTGCAGTATATATATTTGTGACTTCTAATATTATGTAGCAGTCCTACGTCAATGGCTTGCAAATAAAGTCGAACCGGTCAGGACCTACACCCCGCCTCTTATTTTTCCAACTGTGGATATGTGTTATAATTATGAATCACGTGCTAAAGTGTTATTATAATATATATATATATATATATATATATATATATATATATATATATATATTTATATATCGATTTTCATTGGTTGTGGAGCTAGGGGGGAGGGGGATAAGGGGAGCTGCTCTTATTGGCTGGAAGCGTTGTGATTCAACTGAAAGTGTATGGTTAACCAACGTAGTCGCTGATTGGTTGGTGGCCAGGCCCAGGGAGCTCTGGACAAAGGGCCCGCGCTGCCTTCAGTCACGGGCGGCTGAGTTGCTCTCCCAGGGCGCGCCTTGCCGTTCTCCTGACGGTGGAAGGGAGGAGAAGGTCTCCAGGGTTACGTTTTAGCGACGGTTTGCATCGGAGGTTGGTGAAGACCTCCTTATATCGAAGGCGGCAATGGACGTTGTCGAAGTGGAGGATTTTGTGCTCTTGACGATCTGCTGTTCCCTCATCTAGTGTTCGTGTGCCGCCCTTCCGGGTACAGTAGGTGAACGGCGATTATTATTATTGTTATAATTATTCATTTGAAAAGTAAATCCAAAGTGGTATCTCTGTTTGATTTCGTTATTTAAAAGGAGGACTGTGCCGGTCATCAAAAGCTTTCTGCTTTTTATATTCTAAATAACAAAATCAAACAGACATACTATTGTGGGTTTACTTTTCCATTTTATTGACTCATGTTAATATGAGTTTTCTTTGGATTATTATTATTATTATTATTATTATTATTATTATTATTATTATTATTATTATTATTATTATCATCACAGGCATTCGTAGGGATGAAACCATTCGGAAATTAACTTGCAAAGGAGGATTCCTCCTAAAAGTTAAGTATATGATACTATAGATTTTAGTTGAAGTTGGAGAGAGTTAAAGCAGATGCAAACGGGACGAATCTCGTGGGTTTGAACAAGTCTCTCCTTAATCTGAATACCTGGGAACGGAACTGGAAATATTACTGGTTGGAGGCTGCAAAGGTATTCTGGTGAATGGATTTTTCATAAGAACCTTTGTCAAATTGAATGTTACTGAGTCGGAAGGAATCTGTTATTTTCACCTAAGATGACACGAGTATTTCTCAAGAGAGGGTGAAGGGTGTCACAGAGACCTTGGTGCCGTGGAAGGGCTTCTGCCGGGGAAGTGGTGAAGAAATACTATTACATTACGGCAAAGCGTATGAGAGGTCAGTCTTGGGTGAGGGATCTTGGAGGGAAAAGAAACCCGGAGCGTTTTCGGAGGGAAAGGGAAGGAGACAAGAAAGCATACTATGGCTTAAGTACATAAGTGCAAATGTATCTACAAACAAAACCCCAACTGTGATTGTTTCATTTCCTAAGGAATTGGTATTACTATTAACTTCTTTTTATATTCTAGTCACAAATAATCTCCTAGTCAGTTGGAAAATGAATTCATAAAAGGGAAGATTATGAGCACAAGAGTCATTTGTTCAGTGTTGTAGAGGTCACTGACGGCTGATTGCAACTCTGCAAAAGTCTTGTAGTGCAGGATTCAACTGCCATATTACATTTCGGGTTACCTCATCAACTGTCCTACCACTTCTGTTCGTTCTGACTCTGTTTTGCAAATGCATGGGATTCTTTGGCATTTATTCCTCAATTATGCATACCAATATATATATATATATATATATATATATATATATATATATATATATATATATCTATATATATATATATATATATATATATATATATATATATACATATATATATATATATGTATATATATATATATATATATATATATATATATATATATATATATATATATATATATATATATATATATGAGAGAGAGAGAGAGAGAGAGAGAGAGAGAGAGAGAGAGAGAGAGAGAGAGAGAGAGAGAGAGAGACATGATTTACACACGTAGAATATGATTAAAATGTGATTATTAATAAAAATAAGATACGTTGCAGAGAGAGAGAGAGAGAGAGAGAGAGAGAGAGAGAGAGAAAGCAAATGCTGCAATTGAGATATACTGTAAAGATTATGTTAGAAAGTATGAATGACTGAAGAAGGCTTAATTCAAGTATTTCCCTTCAAAAGAAGTGACATTCTTAGCAGCGAGTTCCTTATTGAGTTCTGACTTAA